>NW_027253982.1:0-10506 GCF_044704955.1 Pristiophorus japonicus
GAGAGTGTGTGTGAGGGAGAGTGTGTGTGTGAGGGAGAGTGTGTGTGTGAGGGAGAGTGTGTGTGTGAGGGAGAGAGTGTGTGTGAGGGAGAGTGTGTGTGTGAGGGAGAGTGTGTGTGTGAGGGAGAGTGTGTGAGGGAGAGTGTGTGTGTGAGGGAGAGCGTGTGAGGGAGAGTGTGTATGTGAGGCAGAGTGTGTGTGTGAGGCAGAGTGTGTGTGTGAGGGAGAGTGTGTGTGTGAGGGAGAGAGTGTGTGTGAGGGAGAGCGTGTGAGGGAGAGAGTGTGTGTGAGGGAGAGAGTGTGTGTGAGGGAGAGTGTGTGTGTGAGGCAGAGTGTGTGTGTGAGGCAGAGTGTGTGTGTGAGGGAGACTGTGTGTGTGAGGGAGAGTGTGTGTGAGGGAGAGTGTGTGTGTGAGGCAGAGTGTGTGTGTGAGGCAGAGTGTGTGTGTGAGGGAGAGAGTGTGTGTGAGGGAGAGTGTGTGTGTGAGGCAGAGTGTGTGTGTGAGGCAGAGTGTGTGTGTGAGGGAGACTGTGTGTGTGAGGGAGAGTGTGTGTGAGGGAGAGTGTGTGTGTGAGGCAGAGTGTGTGTGTGAGGCAGAGTGTGTGTGTGAGGGAGAGTGTGTGTGTGAGGCAGAGTTTGTGTGTGAGGGAGAGTGTGTGTGTGAGGGAGAGTGTGTGTGTGAGGCAGAGTGTGTGTGTGAGGCAGAGTGTGTGTGTGAGGGAGAGTGTGTGTGTGAGGGAGAGTTTGTGTGTGAGGGAGAGTGTGTGTGTGAGGGAGAGAGTGTGTGTGAGGGAGAGTGTGTGTGTGAGGGAGAGTGTGTGTGTGAGGGAGAGAGTGTGTGTGAGGGAGAGTGTGTGTGTGAGGGAGAGTGTGTGTGTGAGGAAGAGCGTGTGTGTGAGGCAGAGTGTGTGTGAGGGAGAGTGTGTGTGTGAGGCAGAGTTTGTGTGTGAGGGAGAGTGTGTGTGTGAGGGAGAGCGTGTGTGTGAGGGAGAGTGTGTGTGTGAGGGAGAGAGTGTGTGTGAGGGAGAGCGTGTGTGTGAGGCAGAGTTTGTGTGTGAGGGAGAGTGTGTGTGTGAGGGAGAGTGTGTGTGTGAGGGAGAGTGTGTGTGTGAGGGAGAGAGTGTGTGTGAGGGAGAGTGTGTGTGTGAGGGAGAGTGTGTGTGTGAGGGAGAGTGTTTGTGTGAGGCAGAGTGTGTGTGTGTGAGGGAGAGTGCGTGTGTGTGAGGGAGAGTGCGTGTGTGAGGGAGAGAGTGTGTCTGAGGGAGAGTGTGTGTGTGAGGGAGAGAGGGAGAGAGTGTGTTTGAAGGAGAGTGTGTGTGTGAGTGAGAGTGTGTGTGTGAGGGAGAGTGTGTGTGAGGGAGAGTGTGTGAGAGAGAGAGTGTGTGAGAGAGAGAGTGTGTGTGAGGGAGAGTGTGTGTGTGAGGGAGAGTGTGTGTGTGAGGGAGAGTGTGTGTGTGAGGGAGAGTGTGTGTGTGAGGCAGAGTGTGTGTGTGAGGCAGAGTTTGTGTGTGAGGGAGAGTGTGTGTGTGAGGGAGAGTGTGTGTGTGAGGGAGAGAGTGTGTGTGAGGGAGAGAGTGTGTGTGAGGGAGAGTGTGTGTGTGAGGCAGAGTGTGTGTGTGAGGGAGAGTGTGTGTGTGAGGGAGAGTGTGTGTGTGAGGCAGAGTGTGTGTGTGAGGGAGAGTGTGCGTGTGAGGGAGAGTGTGTGTGTGAGGCAGAGTGTGTGTGTGAAGGAGAGTGTGTGTGTGAGGGAGAGAGTGTGTGTGAGGGAGAGTGTGTGTGTGAGGCAGAGTTTGTGTGTGAGGGAGAGTGTGTGTGTGAGGCAGTGTGTGTGTGTGAGGGAGCGTGTGTGTGAGGGAGAGTGTGTGTGTGAGGGAGCGTGTGTGTGAGGGAGAGTGTGTGTGTGAGGGAGAGAGTGTGTGTGAGGCAGAGTGTGTGTGTGAGGGAGATTGTGTGTATGAGGGAGAGAGTGTGTGTGAGGGAGAGTGTGTGTGTGAGGCAGAGTGTGTGTGTGAGGCAGAGTGTGTGTGTGAGGCAGAGTGTGTGTGTGAGGCAGAGTGTGTGTGTGAGGGAGAGTGTGTGTGTGAGGCAGAGTTTGTGTGTGAGGGAGAGTGTGTGTGTGAGGGAGAGAGTGTGTGTGAGGGAGAGTGTGTGTGTGAGGGAGAGTGTGTGTGTGAGGGAGTGTGTGTGTGTGAGGCAGAGTGTGTGTGTGAGGGAGAGCGTGTGTGTGAGGGAGAGTGTGTGTGTGAGGGAGTGTGTGTGTGTGAGGCAGAGTTTGTGTGTAAGGGAGAGTGTGTGTCTGAGGGAGAGTGTGTGTGTGAGGGAGAGTGTGTGTGTGAGGAAGAGTGTGTGTGTGAGGAAGAGTGTGTGTGTGAGGGAGAGTGTGTGTGTGAGGAAGAGTGTGTGTGTGAGGAAGAGTGTGTGTGTGAGGGAGAGCGTGTGTGTGAGGCAGAGTGTGTGTGAGGGAGAGTGTGTGTGTGAGGCAGAGTGTGTGTGTGAGACAGAGTTTGTGTGTAAGGGAGAGTGTGTGTCTGAGGGAGAGTGTGTGTGTGAGGGAGAGAGTGTGTGTGAGGCAGAGTGTGTGTGAGGGAGAGTGTGTGTGTGAGGGAGAGAGGGAGAGAGTGTGTTTGAAGGAGAGTGTGTGTGTGAGTGAGAGTGTGTGTGTGAGGGAGA
The DNA here is from genome assembly GCF_044704955.1 of Pristiophorus japonicus. Taxonomy (NCBI): domain Eukaryota; kingdom Metazoa; phylum Chordata; class Chondrichthyes; family Pristiophoridae; genus Pristiophorus; species Pristiophorus japonicus. Next base: position 2,671 of record NW_027253982.1, read on the forward strand.
GTGTGTGTGAGGGAGAGTGTGTGAGAGAGAGAGTGTGTGAGAGAGAGAGTGTGTGTGAGGGAGAGTGTGTGTGTGAGGGAGAGTGTGTGTGTGAGGGAGAGTGTGTGTGTGAGGCAGAGTGTGTGTGTGAGGCAGAGTTTGTGTGTGAGGGAGAGTGTGTGTGTGAGGGAGAGTGTGTGTGTGAGGGAGAGAGTGTGTGTGAGGGAGAGAGTGTGTGTGAGGGAGAGTGTGTGTGTGAGGGAGAGTGTGTGTGTGAGGGAGAGTGTGTGTGTGAGGGAGAGTGTGTGTGTGAGGCAGAGTGTGTGTGTGAGGGAGAGTGTGTGTGTGAGGGAGAGTGTGTGTGTGAGGCAGAGTGTGTGTGTGAGGGAGAGTGTGTGTGTGAGGGAGAGCGTGTGTGTGAGGGAGAGTGTGTGTGTGAGGGAGAGTGTGTGTGTGAGGGAGAGTGTGTGTGTGAGGGAGAGATTGTGTGTGAGGGAGAGTGTGTGTGTGAGGGAGAGTGTGTGTGTGAGGGAGAGTGTGTGTGTGAGGGAGAGTGTGTGAGGGAGAGTGTGTGTGTGAGGGAGAGCGTGTGAGGGAGAGTGTGTGTGTGAGGCAGAGTGTGTGTGTAAGGCAGAGTGTGTGTGTGAGGGAGAGTGTGTGTGTGAGGGAGAGAGTGTGTGTGAGGGAGAGCGTGTGAGGGAGAGTGTGTGTGTGAGGCAGAGTGTGTGTGTGAAGGAGAGTGTGTGTGTGAGGGAGAGAGTGTGTGTGAGGGAGAGTGTGTGTGTGAGGCAGAGTTTGTGTGTGAGGGAGAGTGTGTGTGTGAGGCAGTGTGTGTGTGTGAGGGAGCGTGTGTGTGAGGGAGAGCGTGTGTGTGAGGGAGAGTGTGTGTGTGAGGGAGAGAGTGTGTGTGAGGCAGAGTGTGTGTGTGAGGGAGAGTGTGTGTGTGAGGGAGAGAGTGTGTGTGAGGGAGAGTGTGTGTGTGAGGCAGAGTGTGTGTGTGAGGCAGAGTGTGTGTGTGAGGCAGAGTGTGTGTGTGAGGGAGAGTGTGTGTGTGAGGCAGAGTTTGTGTGTGAGGGAGAGTGTGTGTGTGAGGGAGAGAGTGTGTGTGAGGGAGAGTGTGTGTGTGAGGGAGAGTGTGTGTGTGAGGGAGTGTGTGTGTGTGAGGCAGAGTGTGTGTGTGAGGGAGAGCGTGTGTGTGAGGGAGAGCGTGTGTGTGAGGGAGTGTGTGTGTGTGAGGCAGAGTTTGTGTGTAAGGGAGAGTGTGTGTCTGAGGGAGAGTGTGTGTGTGAGGGAGAGTGTGTGTGTGAGGAAGAGTGTGTCTGAGGGAGAGTGTGTGTGTGAGGGAGAGAGTGTGTGTGAGGCAGAGTGTGTGTGAGGGAGAGTGTGTGTGTGAGGCAGAGTTTGTGTGTGAGGGAGAGTGTGTGTGTGAGGCAGAGTGTGTGTGTGAGGCAGAGTGTGTGTGTGAGGGAGAGTGTGTGTGTGAGGGAGAGTGTGTGTGTGAGGGAGAGTGTGTGTGTGAGGGAGAGTGTGTGTGAGGGAGAGTGTGTGTGTGAGGGAGAGTGTGTGTGAGGGAGAGTGTGTGTGTGAGGCAGAGTGTGTGTGTGAGGCAGAGTGTGTGTGTGAGGGAGAGTGTGTGTGTGAGGCAGAGTTTGTGTGTGAGGGAGAGAGTGTGTGTGAGGGAGAGTGTGTGTGAGGGAGAGTGTGTGTGTGAGGCAGAGTGTGTGTGTGAGGCAGAGTGTGTGTGTGAGGGAGAGTGTGTGTGTGAGGGAGAGTGTGTGTGTGAGGGAGAGTGTGTGTGAGGGAGAGTGTGTGTGAGGGAGAGTGTGTGTAAGGGAGAGTGTGTGTGTGAGGCAGAGTGTGTGTGTGAGGCAGAGTGTGTGTGTGAGGCAGAGTGTGTGTGTGAGGGAGAGTGTGTGTGTGAGGGAGAGTGTGTGTGAGGGAGAGTGTGTGTGTGAGGCAGAGTGTGTGTGTGAGGGAGAGTGTGTGTGTGAGGCAGAGTGTGTGTGTGAGGGAGAGTGTGTGTGTGAGGGAGAGTGTGTGTGAGGGAGAGTGTGTGTGTGAGGGAGAGTGTGTGTGAGGGAGAGTGTGTGTGTGAGGCAGAGTGTGTGTGTGAGGCAGAGTGTGTGTGTGAGGGAGAGTGTGTGTGTGAGGCAGAGTTTGTGTGTGAGGGAGAGTGTGTGTGTGAGGGAGAGTGTGTGTGTGAGGGTGAGTGTGTGTGAGGGAGAGTGTGTGTGTGAGGGAGAGAGTGTGTGTGAGGGAGAGTTTGTGTGTGAGGGAGAGTGTGTGTGTGAGGGAGAGTGTGTGTGTGAGGGAGAGTGTGTGTGTGAGGGAGAGTGTGTGTGAGGGAGAGTGTGTGTGTGAGGGAGAGTGTGTGTGTGAGGCAGAGTGTGTGTGTGAGGGAGAGTGTGTGTGTGAGGGAGAGTGTGTGTGTGAGGGAGAGTGTGTGTGTGAGGGAGTGTGTGTGTGTGAGGGAGGGTGTGTGTGTGAGGGAGAGTGTGTGTGTGAGGGAGAGCGTGTGTGTGAGGCAGAGTGTGTGTGTGAGGGAGAGCGTGTGAGTGAGGCAGAGTGTGTGTGTGAGGGAGAGTGTGTGTGTGAGGGAGAGCGTGTGTGTGAGGGAGAGCGTGTGTGTGAGGGAGAGCGTGTGTGTGAGGGAGAGCGTGTGTGTGAGGGAGAGCGTGTGTGTGAGGGAGAGCGTGTGTGTGAGGGAGAGAGTGTGTGTGAGGGAGAGTGTGTGTGTGAGGCAGAGTGTGTGTGTGAGGGAGAGCGTGTGTGTGAGGCAGAGTGTGTGTGTGAGGCAGAGTTTGTGTGTGAGGGAGAGTGTGTGTGTGAGGGAGAGTGTGTGTGTGAGGGAGAGTGTGTGTGTGAGGGAGAGTGTGTGTGTGAGGGAGAGTGTGTGTGTGAGGGAGAGAGTGTGTGTGAGGGAGACTGTGTGTGTGAGGGAGAGTGTGTGTGTGAGGGAGAGTGTGTGAGGGAGAGTGTGTGTGTGAGGGAGAGCGTGTGAGGGAGAGTGTGTGTGAGAGAGAGTGTGTGTGTGAGGCAGAGTGTGTGTGTGAGGCAGAGTGTGTGTGTGAGGGAGAGTGTGTGTGTGAGGGAGAGAGTGTGTGTGAGGGAGAGCGTGTGAGGGAGAGTGTGTGTGTGAGGCAGAGTGTGTGTGTGAGGGAGAGTGTGTGTGAGGGAGAGAGTGTGTGTGAGGGAGAGTGTGTGTGAGGGAGAGTGTGTGTGTGAGGGAGAGTGTGTGTGAGGGAGAGTGTGTGTGTGAGGCAGAGTGTGTGTGTGAGGCAGAGTTTGTGTGTGAGGGAGAGAGTGTGTGTGAGGGAGAGTGTGTGTGTGAGGGAGAGTGTGTGTGTGAGGGAGCGTGTGTGTGAGGGAAAGTGTGTGTGTGAGGGAGCGTGTGTGTGAGGGAGAGTGTGTGTGTGAGGGAGAGAGTGTGTGTGAGGCAGAGTGTGTGTGTGAGGGAGAGTGTGTGTGTGAGGGAGAGAGTGTGTGTGAGGGAGAGTGTGTGTGTGAGGCAGAGTGTGTGTGTGAGGGAGAGTGTGTGTGTGAGGCAGAGTGTGTGTGTGAGGGAGAGTGTGTGTGTGAGGCAGAGTTTGTGTGTGAGGGAGAGTGTGTGTGAGGGAGAGAGTGTGTGTGAGGGAGAGTGTGTGTGTGAGGCAGAGTTTGTGTGTAAGGGAGAGTGTGTGTCTGAGGGAGAGTGTGTGTGTGAGGGAGTGTGTGTGTGTGAGGCAGAGTGTGTGTGTGAGGGAGAGCGTGTGTGTGAGGGAGAGTGTGTGTGTGAGGGAGTGTGTGTGTGTGAGGCAGAGTTTGTGTGTAAGGGAGAGTGTGTGTCTGAGGGAGAGTGTGTGTGTGAGGGAGAGTGTGTGTGTGAGGGAGAGCGTGTGTGTGAGGCAGAGTGTGTGTGAGGGAGAGTGTGTGTGTGAGGCAGAGTGTGTGTGTGAGGCAGAGTTTGTGTGTAAGGGAGAGTGTGTGTCTGAGGGAGAGTGTGTGTGTGAGGGAGAGCGTGTGTGTGAGGCAGAGTGTGTGTGAGGGAGAGTGTGTGTGTGAGGCAGAGTGTGTGTGTGAGGCAGAGTGTGTGTGTGAGGGAGAGTGTGTGTGTGAGGGAGAGTGTGTGTGTGAGGGAGAGTGTGTGTGTGAGGGAGAGCGTGTGTGTGAGGCAGAGTGTGTGTGAGGCAGAGTGTGTGTGTGAGGCAGAGTGTGTGTGTGAGGCAGAGTGTGTGTGTGAGGGAGAGTGTGTGTGTGAGGGAGAGTGTGTGTGTGAGGGAGAGAGTGTGTGAGGGAGTGTGTGTGTGTGAGGTAGAGTGTGCGAGTGAGGGAGAGTGTGTGTGAGGGAGAGTGTGTGTGTGAGGCAGAGTGTGTGTGTGAGGGAGAGTGTGTGTGTGAGGGAGAGTGTGTGTGTGAGGCAGAGTTTGTGTGTGAGGGAGAGTGTGTGTGTGAGGGAGAGTGTGTGTGAGGGAGAGTGTGTGTGTGAGGCAGAGTGTGTGTGTGAGGCAGAGTGTGTGTGTGAGGGAGAGTGTGTGTGTGAGGGAGAGTGTGTGTGAGGGAGAGTGTGTGTGTGAGGGAGAGTGTGTGTAAGGGAGAGTGTGTGTGTGAGGCAGAGTGTGTGTGTGAGGCAGAGTGTGTGTGTGAGGGAGAGTGTGTGTGTGAGGGAGAGTGTGTGTGAGGGAGAGTGTGTGTGTGAGGCAGAGTGTGTGTGTGAGGCAGAGTGTGTGTGTGAGGGAGAGTGTGTGTGTGAGGCAGAGTTTGTGTGTGAGGGAGAGTGTGTGTGTGAGGGAGAGTGTGTGTGAGGGAGAGTGTGTGTGTGAGGCAGAGTGTGTGTGTGAGGCAGAGTGTGTGTGTGAGGGAGAGTGTGTGTGTGAGGGAGAGTGTGTGTGAGCGAGAGTGTGTGTGTGAGGGAGAGTGTGTGTAAGGGAGAGTGTGTGTGTGAGGCAGAGTGTGTGTGTGAGGCAGAGTGTGTGTGTGAGGGAGAGTGTGTGTGTGAGGGAGAGTGTGTGTGAGGGAGAGTGTGTGTGTGAGGCAGAGTGTGTGTGTGAGGCAGAGTTTGTGTGTGAGGGAGAGTGTGTGTGTGAGGCAGAGTGTGTGTGTGAGGCAGAGTGTGTGTGTGAGGGAGCGTGTGTGTGAGGGAGAGTGTGTGTGTGAGGGAGAGTGTGTGTGTGAGGGAGAGAGTGTGTGAGGGAGTGTGTGTGTGTGAGGTAGAGTGTGCGAGTGAGGGAGAGTGTGTGTGAGGGAGAGTGTGTGTGTGAGGCAGAGTGTGTGTGTGAGGGAGAGTGTGTGTGTGAGGGAGAGTGTGTGTGTGAGGGAGAGTGTGTGTGAGAGAGAGTGTGTGTGTGAGGGAGAGTGTGTGTGAGGGAGAGTGTGTGTGTGAGGCAGAGTGTGTGTGTGAGGGAGAGTGTGTGTGTGAGGCAGAGTGTGTGTGTGAGGGAGAGTGTGTGTGTGAGGGAGAGTGTGTGTGAGAGAGAGTGTGTGTGTGAGGGAGAGTGTGTGTGAGGGAGAGTGTGTGTGTGAGGCAGAGTGTGTGTGTGAGGGAGAGTGTGTGTGTGAGGCAGAGTTTGTGTGTGAGGGAGAGTCTGTGTGTGAGGGAGAGTGTGTGTGAGGGAGAGTGTGTGTGTGAGGGAGAGTGTGTGTGAGGGAGAGTGTGTGTGTGAGGGAGAGTGTGTGTAAGGGAGAGTGTGTGTGTGAGGCAGAGTGTGTGTGTGAGGCAGAGTGTGTGTGTGAGGGAGAGTGTGTGTGTGAGGGAGAGTGTGTGTGAGGGAGAGTGTGTGTGTGAGGCAGAGTGTGTGTGTGAGGGAGAGTGTGTGTGTGAGGCAGAGTGTGTGTGTGAGGGAGAGTGTGTGTGTGAGGGAGAGTGTGTGTGAGGGAGAGTGTGTGTGTGAGGGAGAGTGTGTGTGAGGGAGAGTGTGTGTGTGAGGCAGAGTGTGTGTGTGAGGCAGAGTGTGTGTGTGAGGCAGAGTGTGTGTGTGAGGGAGAGTGTGTGTGTGAGGCAGAGTTTGTGTGTGAGGGAGAGTGTGTGTGTGAGGGAGAGTGTGTGTGTGAGGGAGAGTGTGTGTGAGGGAGAGTGTGTGTGTGAGGGAGAGTGTCTGTGAGGGAGAGTGTGTGTGAGGGAGAGTGTGTGTGTGAGGGAGAGTGTGTGTGTGAGGCAGAGTGTGTGTGTGAGGGAGAGTGTGTGTGTGAGGCAGAGTGTGTGTGTGAGGCAGAGTGTGTGTGTGAGGCAGAGTGTGTGTGTGAGGGAGAGTGTGTGTGTGAGGGAGAGTGTGTGTGAGGGAGAGTGTGTGTGTGAGGCAGAGTGTGTGTGTGAGGCAGAGTTTGTGTGTGAGGGAGAGTGTGTGTGTGAGGGAGAGTGTGTGTGAGGGAGAGTGTGTGTGTGAGGCAGAGTGTGTGTGTGAGGGAGAGTGTGTGTGTGAGGGAGAGAGTGTGTGTGAGGCAGAGTGTGTGTGTGAGGGAGAGTGTGTGTGTGAGGGAGAGAGTGTGTGTGAGGGAGAGTGTGTGTGTGAGGCAGAGTGTGTGTTTGAGGGAGAGTGTGTGTGTGAGGCAGAGTGTGTGTGTGAGGGAGAGTGTGTGTGTGAGGCAGAGTTTGTGTGTGAGGGAGAGTGTGTGTGAGGGAGAGAGTGTGTGTGAGGGAGAGTGTGTGTGTGAGGCAGAGTTTGTGTGTAAGGGAGAGTGTGTGTCTGAGGGAGAGTGTGTGTGTGAGGGAGTGTGTGTGTGTGAGGCAGAGTGTGTGTGTGAGGGAGAGCGTGTGTGTGAGGGAGAGTGTGTGTGTGAGGGAGTGTGTGTGTGTGAGGCAGAGTTTGTGTGTAAGGGAGAGTGTGTGTCTGAGGGAGAGTGTGTGTGTGAGGGAGAGTGTGTGTGTGAGGGAGAGCGTGTGTGTGAGGCAGAGTGTGTGTGAGGGAGAGTGTGTGTGTGAGGCAGAGTGTGTGTGTGAGGCAGAGTTTGTGTGTAAGGGAGAGTGTGTGTCTGAGGGAGAGTGTGTGTGTGAGGGAGAGCGTGTGTGTGAGGCAGAGTGTGTGTGAGGGAGAGTGTGTGTGTGAGGCAGAGTGTGTGTGTGAGGCAGAGTGTGTGTGTGAGGGAGAGTGTGTGTGTGAGGGAGAGTGTGTGTGTGAGGGAGAGTGTGTGTGTGAGGGAGAGCGTGTGTGTGAGGCAGAGTGTGTGTGAGGCAGAGTGTGTGTGTGAGGCAGAGTGTGTGTGTGAGGCAGAGTGTGTGTGTGAGGGAGAGTGTGTGTGTGAGGGAGAGTGTGTGTGTGAGGGAGAGAGTGTGTGAGGGAGTGTGTGTGTGTGAGGTAGAGTGTGCGAGTGAGGGAGAGTGTGTGTGAGGGAGAGTGTGTGTGTGAGGCAGAGTGTGTGTGTGAGGGAGAGTGTGTGTGTGAGGCAGAGTGTGTGTGTGTGAGGGAGAGTGTGTGTGTGAGGGAGAGTGTGTGTGAGGGAGAGTGTGTGTGTGAGGGAGAGTGTGTGTGAGGGAGAGTGTGTGTGAGGCAGAGTGTGTGTGTGAGGGAGAGTGTGTGTGTGAGGCAAAGTTTGTGTGTGAGGGAGAGTGTGTGTGTGAGGGAGAGTGTGTGTGAGGGAGAGTGTGTGTGTGAGGCAGAGTGTGTGTGTGAGGCAGAGTGTGTGTGTGAGGGAGAGTGTGTGTGTGAGGGAGAGTGTGTGTGAGGGAGAGTGTGTGTGTGAGGGAGAGTGTGTGTAAGGGAGAGTGTGTGTGTGAGGCAGAGTGTGTGTGTGAGGGAGAGTGTGTGTGTGAGGGAGAGTGTGTGTGAGGGAGAGTGTGTGTGTGAGGCAGAGTGTGTGTGTGAGGCAGAGTTTGTGTGTGAGGGAGAGTGTGTGTGTGAGGCAGAGTGTGTGTGTGAGGCAGAGTGTGTGTGTGAGGGAGCGTGT
>NW_027253983.1:0-10501 GCF_044704955.1 Pristiophorus japonicus
CCTCCCTCTCTCTAGTCATCCACTCCCTCTCTCTCACACTCTCTCCATCCTCTCACTCTCTCCATCCTCACTTTCTCTCCCTCCATCCTCTCTCTCTCTCTCCATCCTCTCTCTCTCTCCCTCCATCCTCTCTCTCTCTCCATGCTCTCTCTCTCTCCATCCTCTCTCTCTCCATCCTCTCTCCACCCTATCTCTCTCCATCCACGCTCTCTCTCTCACTCTCTCCATTCTCTCTCTCGCTTTCTCCATCCTCTCTGATCTCTCTCTCTCCCCATCCTCTCTCTCCCTTTCTCGCTCTCCATCCCCTCGCTCCCTCTCTCGCTCTCCAAACTCTCTCTCTCTCTCTCCCTCTCTCAATCCTCTCTCTCTCTCTCCCTCTCTCCATCCTCACTCTCTCTCTCTCGATCCTCTCTCTCTCTCTCACTCTCTCCATCCTCTCTCTCTCCATTGGCTCAGAACTCTCCTTCCATCCTCTTGGTCTCTCTCTCTCTCTCCATCCTCTCTCTCTCTCCATCCTCTCTCTCCCTCTCGCTCCATCCTCTCTCTCATCTCTCTCTCTCCAATCTCTCTCTCCATCCTTTCTCTCTCTCTCACTCTCTCCATCCTCCCTCTCTCTCTCCATTATCTCTCTCTCCATTCCCTCTCTCACTCTCCATTCCCTCTATCACCCTCCATTCCATCTATCTCTCGCCATCATCATATCTCCCTCTCTCTCCAGCCACTCTCTCTCTCTATCTTCTTTCTCTCTCTCCAATCTCTCTCTCTCTCCATCCTCTCTCTCCATCCTCCTGCTCTCTCTCTCCATCCATTCCCTCTCTCTCATTCTCTCCATCCTTTGTCTCTGTCTCTCTCTCTCTCCCTCCATCATCCCTGTTTTTCTCTCTATCCACTCTCTCTCTCTCACTTTCTCCATCCTCTCTCTCCATCCTCTCTCTTTCCCTCCATCCTCTCTCTCTCTCCATCCTCTCTCTCTCTCTCACACTCTCTCCATCCTCTCTCTCTCTCTCTCTCCATGCTCGCTCTCGCTCTCTTTCTCTATCCGCTCTCTCTCTCCATCCACACTCTCTCTCTCACTCTCTCCATCCTCTCTCTCTCTCCATCCTCTCTGTCTCTCTCTCTCTCCAGCCGCTCTCTCTTTCTATCCACTCTCTCTCTCAATTCCCTCTCACTCGCTCTCTCCATCCTTTCTCTCTCTCTCTCTCCATCCTCTCTCTCTCCATCTTCTCTCTCTCTCACTCCATCCTCTCTCTCTCTCTCTCCATCCTCTTTCTCTCCCTCCATCCTCTCTCTCTCCATCCTCTCTCTCTCTCTCCAATATCTCTCTCTCTCCAATCTCTCCCTCTCTCCAATCTCTCTCTCTCTCCATCCTTCCTCTCTCTCTCCATCCACTCTCCATCTTCTCCCTCTCTCTAATCTCTCTCTCTCTGTCTCTCTCTCCATCCTCTTTCTCTCTCCATCCTCTCTCACTCTCGCTCTCCGTCCTCCCTCTCTCTAGTCATCCACTCCCTCTCTCTCACACTCTCTCCATCCTCTCACTCTCTCCATCCTCACTTTCTCTCCCTCCATCCTCTCTCTCTCTCTCCATCCTCTCTCTCTCCATCCTCTCTCCACCCTATCTCTCTCCATCCACTCTCTCTCTCTCTCTCTCCCCATCCTCTCTCTCCCTTTCTCGCTCTCCATCCCCTCTCTCCCTCTCTCGCTCTCCAAACTCTCTCTCCATCCTTTCTCTCTCTCTCACTCTCTCCATCCTCCCTCTCTCTCTCCATCCGCTCTCTCTCGCCATCATCATCTCTCCCTCTCTCTCCAGCCACTCTCTCTCTCTATCTTCTTTCTCTCTCTCCAATCTCTCTCTCTCCATCCTCTCTCTCCATCCTCCCGCTCTCTCTCTCCATCCATTCCCTCTCTCTCATTCACTCCATCCTTTGTCTCTGTCTCTCTCTCTCTCCCTCCATCATGTCTCTGTCTTTCTCTCTATCCACTCTCTCTCTCTCACTTTCTCCATCCTCTCTCTCCATCCTCTCTCTCTCCCTCCATCCTCTCTCTCTCTCCATCCTCTCTCTCTCTCTCACACTCTGTCCATCCTCTCTCTCCACCCTCGCTCTCGCTCTCTTTCTCTATCTGCTCCCTCTCTCCATCCACACTCTCTCACTCTCTCCATCCTCTCTCTCTCTCCATCCTCTCTGTCTCTCTCTCTCCAGCCGCTCTCTCTCTCTATCCACTCTCTCTCTCAATTCCCTCACTCGCTCTCTCCATCCTCTCTCTCTCTCTCTCTCCATCCTCTCTCTCTCCATCTTCTCTCTCTCTCACTCCATCCTCTCTCTCTCTCTCTCTCCATCCTCTTTCTCTCCCTCCATCCTCTCTCTTTCCATCCTCTCTCTCTCTCTCTCCAATATCTCTCTCTCTCCAATCTCTCCCTCTCTCCAATCTCTCTCTCTCTCGCCATCCTTTCTCTCTCTCACTCTCTCCATCCTCCCTCTCTCTCCATTCTCTCTCTCTCCAAGCACTCTCTCGCTCTCTCCATCCTCTTTCTCTCTCTCTCCATCCACTCTCTCTCTCCATCCTCTCTCTCACTCTCTCCATCCTCTCTCTCTCTCCATCCTCTCTCTCGCTCCATTCTCTGCATCCACACTCTCTTTCCATCCTCTCTCTCTCTCTCTCTCCATCCACTCTCTCTCTCCATCATTTCTCTCTCTCCATCTCTCTCCATCCTCCCTCTCTCTCCATCCTCCCTCTCTCTCCATTCTCTCTCTCTCCAACCACTCTGTCGCTCTCTCCATCCTCTCTCTCACTCCTCTCTCTCTCTATCCACACTCTCTCTCCATCCTCTCTCTCACTCACGCTCTCCCCCTCCATCCTCTCTCTCTCCATTCCCTCCCTCACTCTCCATTCCCTCTATCACTCTCCATTCCATCTATCACTCTCCATCCTTTCTCTCACACTCTCCATCCACTCGCTCTCTCACTCTCTCCATCCTCTCTCTCTCCATTCCCATTCTCACACTCCAATCCCTCTCATTCTACTTCCATCCTCTCTGCATCCTCTCTCCAGCCTCTCCATCCTCTCTCTCTCTCTCTCATTCCACTCTCCCTCCCTCACTCTCACCATCCTCTCTCTCTCTCCCCATTCCCTCGATCTCCAATCCCAATCTCACTCTTTCCATTCCCCTCTTTCTCTCTCACTCTCCATCCTTTCTCTCTCTCCATTCCCTCTCACTCTCTCTCCATCCGCTCTCTCTCGTCACCATCATCTCTCCCTCTCTCTCCAGCCTCTCTCTCTCTCTATCTTCTTTCTCTCTCTCTCTCTCCATCCTCTCTCTCCATCCTACCGCTCTCTCTCTCCATCCATTCCCTCTCTCGCCTTCTCTCCATCCTTTGTTTCTGTCTCTCTCTCTCTCTCCCTCCATCATGCCTCTGCCTTTCTCTCTATCCACTCTCTCTCTCTCACTTTCTCCATCCTCTCTCTCCATCCTCTCTCTCTCCCTCCATCCTCTCTCTCTCTCCATCCTCTCTCTCTCACACTCTCTCCATCCTCTCTCTCTCTCTCTCTCTCCATCCTCGCTCTCGCTCTCATTCTCTATCCGCTCTCTCTCTCCATCACCCTCTCTCTCACTCTCTTCATCCTCTCTCTCTCTCCATCCTCTGTCTCTCTCTCCAGCCTCTCTCTCTCTCCATCCACTCTCTCTCTCAATTCCCTCACTCGCTCTCTCCATCCTCTCTCTCCATCCTCTCTCTCTCCATCTTCTCTCTCTCTCACTCCATCCTCTCTCTCTCTCTCTCTCCAATATCTCTCTCTCTCCAATCTCTCCCTCTCTCTAATATCTCTCTATCTCTCTCTCCATCCTTTCTCTCTTTCACTCTCTCCATCCTCCCTCTCTCTCCATTCTCTCTCTCTCTCCAAGCACTCTCTCGCTCTCTCCATCCTCTCTCTCTCTCTCCATCCACTCTCTCTCTCCATCCTCTCTCTCACTCTCTCCATCCTCTCTCTCTCTCCATCCTCTCTCTCGCTCCACTCTCTGCATCCACACTTTCTTTCCATCCTCTCTCTCTCTCTTTTTCTCTCTCTCTCTCTCCATCCACTCTCTCTCTCCATCCTCTCTCCATCTCTCTCCAATATCTCTCTCTCTCCAATCTCTCTCTCTCTCTCTCCATCCTTTCTCTCTCTCACTCTCTCCATCCTCCCTTTCTCTCCATCCTCCCTCTCTCTCCATTCTCTCTCTCTCTCCAACCACTCTCTCGCTCTCTCCATCCTCTCTCTCTCTCTCTCTCCATCCACTCTCTCTCTCCATCCTCTCTCTCACTCTCTCCATCCTCTCTCTCTCCATCTTCTCTCTCTCTCACTCCATCATCTCTCTCTCTCACTCCATCCTCTTTCTCTCTCTCCATTCTCTCTCTCCATCTCTCTCTCTCCCCAATCTCTCTCTCTCTCCAAACTCTCTCTCTCTCCAATCTCTCTCTCTCTCTCCATCCTTTCTCTCTCTCACTCTCTCCATCTTCCCTCTCTCTCCATCCACTCTCTCTCTCTCCATCCTCTTTCTCACTCTCTCCATCCTCTCTCGCTCCACTCTCTGCATCCACACTATCTTTCCATCCTCTCTCTCTCTCTCTCTCTCCATCCTCTCTCTCTCCATCTCTCTCCAATATCTATCTCTCTCCAATCTCTCTCTCTCTCTCCATCATTTCTCACTCTCACTCTCTCCATCCTCCCTCTCTCTCCATTCTCTCTCTCTCCAACCACTCTCTCGCTCTCTCCATCCTCTCTCTCTCTCTCCATCCATTCTCTCTCTGCATCCTCTCTCTCACTCTCTCCATCCTCTCTCTCACTCCACTCTCTGCATCCACACTCTCTCTCCATCCTCTCTCTCTCTCTCTCTCTCTCTCTCCACTCTCTCTCTCCATCCTATCTCTCTCCATCCTCTCTCTCTCTCTCCAATATCTCTCTCTCTCCAATCTCTCTCTCTCTCCAATCTCTCTCTCTCTCCATCCTTTCTCTCTCTCACTCTCTCCATCCTCCCTCTCTCTCCATTCTCTCTCTCTCTCCAACCACTCTCTCGCTCTCTCCATCCTCTCTCTCTCCATCCACTCTCTCTCTCCATCCTCTCTCTCACTCTCTCCATCCTCTCTCTCTCTCCCTCTCCATCCACTCTTTGTCTTCATCCTCTCTCTCTCTCTCTTTCTCTCCATATTCTCACTCTCTCTCCATCCTCTCACTCTCTCTTGCTCTCTCCATCCTCTCTGCTCTCTCTCTCCATTCTCTCTCTCTCTCTCCATCCTCTCTCTCTACCTCTCTCGCCCGCCATCCTCTCTCTCCCTCTCTCGCTCTCCATCCTCTCTCTATCTCTCACCCTCTCTCAATCCTCTCTCTCTGTCTCTCTCTCTCTCAATTCCCTCTCTCTCTCCATCCTCTCTCTCTCACTCCATCCTCTCTCTCTCACTCCATCATCTCTCTCTCTCTCTCAATTCCCTCTCTCTCCATCCTCTCTCTCTCACTCCATCCTCTCTCTCTCTCTCGCAATTCCCTCTCATTCACTCTCCATCCTCTCTCTCTCTCACTCCATCCTCTCTCTCTCTCCATATTCTCTCTCTCCATCCTCTCGCTCTCTCTCTCAATTAACTCTCACTCACTCCATCCTCTCAGTCTCCATCCTCTCTCTCTCTCACTCCATCCTGTCTCTCTCTCCATCCTCTCTCTGTCCCTCCAACCTCTCTCTCTCCCGCTCCATCCTCTCTCTCTCTCTCGCTCCATCCTCTCTATCTCTCTCTCCATGCTCTCGCTCTCTCTCGCTCTCTCTCTCCATTTCTCTCTCTCTCTCTCGCTCCACCTCTCTCTCTCTCTATATGCTCTCTCTCTCTCCATCCTCTCTCTCTCTCCATCCTCTCTCTCTCCATCCTCTTACTCTCTCTCTCGCTCCATCCTCTCTCTCTCTCTCCATGCTCTCGCTCTCTCTCGCACTCTCTCTTCATTTATCTCTCTCTCTCTCTCTCTCTCTCTCTCTCTCTCTCTCTCTCACTCCATCCTCTCTCTCTCTCCATCCTCTCTCTCTCTCCATCCTCTCACTCTCTCTCTCTCGCTCCATCCTCTCTCTCTCTCGCTCTCTCCCATGCTCTCTCTCTCTCTCTCCATGCTCTCTCGCTCCATCCTCTCTCTCTCTCTCTCCATTTCTCTCTCTCTCCATCCTCTCTCTCTCTGCCTCCTCTCTCTCGCTCCTCTCTCTCTCTCCATCCACACACTCTCTCCATCCTGTCTCTCGCTCTTGCCATCCTCTCGCTCTTCCTCTCCATCCTCTCTCTCCATTCTCTATCTCCATTCCGTCTCTCGCTCTGTCTCCATTCCCCCTCTCACACTTCATTTCCTCGCTCACACTCCATTACCTCTATCACACTCCATCCTTTCTCTCCCACTCTCCATCCTCTCTCTCTCACTTCTCCATCCTCTCTCTCTTCACTTCTCCATTCTCTTTCTCTCTCCATTATCTCTCTCTCCATTCCCTCTCTCACTTGCCATTTCCTCTATCACTCTCCAACCCCTCACTCTCGCTCCTTCCATCCTTTCTCCATCCTCTCTTTCTTTCTCTCTCCATCCTCTCTGTCTCTCTCTCTCCATCCTCTCTCTCTCCATCCTGTCTCTCTATCACTCTTCATCCTCTCTCTATCTTCTTCCTCTCTCCCTCCGTCACTCTCTACATCCTCTCTCGTTCCCCATTCTTTCTATCTCCAATCCCAATCTCACTCTCTCCATTCCTTCTCTCTCTCCATCCTCTCTCTCTCTCCATCCTCTCACTCTCTCTCTCTCGCTCCATCCTCTCTCTCTCTCTCCATGCTCTCTCTCTCTCTCTCTCCATGCTCGCTCTCTCTCTCCATCCTCTCTCTCCATCCTCTATCTCTCTCTCCATTTTCTCTCTCTCTCCATCCTCTCTCTCTCCCTCTCTCTCTCTATCTCCATCTTCTCTCTCTCTCCGTCTGCTCTCTCTCTCTCTCTCTCCATCCTCTCTTTCTCTCTCCATCCTCTCTCTCTCTCCATCCTCTCTCTCTCTCTCCGTCCTCTCTCTCGCTCCATCCTCTCTCTCTCCATCCTCCTCTCTCCCTCTCTCTTCATCCCCTCTCTCTCCATCCCCTCTCTCTCGCTCTCCGTCCTCTCTCTCTCTCTCTTCATCCCCTCTCTCTCTCACTCTCTCTCTCTCTTTCTCTCTCTCTCCATCCACTCTCTCTCTCCATCCTCTCTCTCTCCATCTCTCTCCAATATCTCTCTCTCCAATCTCTCTCTCTCTCCAATCTCTCTCTCTCTCTCTCTCCATCCTCTCTCTCTCCATCCTCTTACTCTCTCTCTCGCTCCATCCTCTCTCTCTCTCTCCCATGCTCTCGCTCTCTCTCGCACTCTCTCTTCATTTATCTCTCTCTCTCTCTCTCTCTCTCTCTCTCTCTCTCACTCCATCCTCTCTCTCTCTCCATCCTCTCTCTCTCTCCATCCTCTCACTCTCTCTCTCTCGCTCCATCCTCTCTCTCTCTCGCTCTCTCCATGCTCTCTCTCTCTCTCTCCATGCTCTCTCGCTCCATCCTCTCTCTCTCTCTCTCCATTTCTCTCTCTCTCCATCCTCTCTCTCTCTGCCTCCTCTCTCTCGCTCCTCTCTCTCTCTCCATCCACACACTCTCTCCATCCTGTCTCTCGCTCTTGCCATCCTCTCGCTCTTCCTCTCCATCCTCTCTCTCCATTCTCTATCTCCATTCCGTCTCTCGCTCTGTCTCCATTCCCCCTCTCACACTTCATTTCCTCGCTCACACTCCATTACCTCTATCACACTCCATCCTTTCTCTCCCACTCTCCATCCTCTCTCTCTCACTTCTCCATCCTCTCTCTCTCTCACTTCTCCATTCTCTTTCTCTCTCCATTATCTCTCTCTCCATTCCCTCTCTCACTTGCCATTTCCTCTATCACTCTCCAACCCCTCACTCTCGCTCCTTCCATCCTTTCTCCATCCTCTCTTTCTTTCTCTCTCCATCCTCTCTGTCTCTCTCTCTCCATCCTCTCTCTCTCCATCCTGTCTCTCTATCACTCTTCATCCTCTCTCTATCTTCTTCCTCTCTCCCTCCGTCACTCTCTACATCCTCTCTCGTTCCCCATTCTTTCTATCTCCAATCCCAATCTCACTCTCTCCATTCCTTCTCTCTCTCCATCCTCTCTCTCTCTCCATCCTCTCACTCTCTCTCTCTCGCTCCATCCTCTCTCTCTCTCTCCATGCTCTCTCTCTCTCTCTCTCCATGCTCGCTCTCTCTCTCCATCCTCTCTCTCCATCCTCTCTCTCTCTCTCCATTTCTCTCTCTCTCTCCATCCTCTCTCTCTCCCTCTCTCTCTCTATCTCCATCTTCTCTCTCTCTCCGTCTGCTCTCTCTCTCTCTCTCTCCATCCTCTCTTTCTCTCTCCATCCTCTCTCTCTCTCCATCCTCTCTCTCTCTCTCCGTCCTCTCTCTCGCTCCATCCTCTCTCTCTCCATCCTCTCTCTCCCTCTCTCTTCATCCCCTCTCTCTCCATCCCCTCTCTCTCGCTCTCCGTCCTCTCTCTCTCTCTCTTCATCCCCTCTCTCTCTCACTCTCTCTCTCTCTTTCTCTCTCTCTCCATCCACTCTCTCTCTCCATCCTCTCTCTCTCCATCTCTCTCCAATATCTCTCTCTCCAATCTCTCTCTCTCTCCAATCTCTCTCTCTCTCTCTCCATCCTTTCTCTCTCTCACTCTCTCCATCTCCCTCTCTCTCCATCCTCCCTCTCTCTCCATTCTCTCTCTCTCTCCAACCACTCTCTCGCTCTCTCCCTCTCTCTCTCTCTCTCATCCACTCTCTCTCTCTCCATCCTCTCTCTCACTCCACTCTCTGCATCCACACTCTCTCTCTTTCTCTCTCCATCCACTCTCTCTCTCCATCCTCTCTCTCTCTCCATCCTCTCTCTCTCTCTCCAATATCTCTCACTCTCCAATCTCTCTCTCTCCAATCTCTCTCTCTCTCCATCCTTTCTCTCTCTCACTCTCTCCATCCTCCCTCTCTCTCCATTCTCTCTTTCTCTCCAACCACTCTCTCGCTCTCTCCATCCTCTCTCTCTCTCTCTCCATCCACTCTCTCTCTCCATCCTCTCTCTCACTCTCTCCATCCTCTCTCTCTCTCCCTCTCCATCCACTCTTTGTCTTCATCCTCTCTCTCTCTCTCTCTCTCTCCATATTCTCACTCTCTCTCCATCCTCTCACTCTCTCTTGCTCTCTCCATCCTCTCTGCTCTCTCTCTCCATTCTCTCTCTCTCTCTCTCCATCCTCTCTCTCTACCTCTCTCGCCCGCCATCCTCTCTATCCCTCTCTCGCTCTCCATCCTCTCTCTATCTCTCACCCTCTCTCAATCCTCTCTCTCTGTCTCTCTCTCTCTCAATTCCCTCTCTCTCTCCATCCTCTCTCTCTCACTCCATCCTCTCTCTCTCACTCCATCATCTCTCTCTCTCTCTCAATTCCCTCTCTCTCCATCCTCTCTCTCTCACTCCATCCTCTCTCTCTCTCTCGCAATTCCCTCTCATTCACTCTCCATCCTCTCTCTCTCTCACTCCATCCTCTCTCTCTCTCCATATTCTCTCTCTCCATCCTCTCGCTCTCTCTCTCAATTAACTCTCACTCACTCCATCCTTTCACTCACTCCATCCTCTCTCAGTCTCCATCCTCTCTCAGTCTCCATCCTCTCTCTCTCTCACTCCATCCTGTCTCTCTCTCCATCCTCTCTCTCTCTCACTCCATCATCTCTGATTCTTCATCCTCTCTCTCTCTCACTCCATCCTCTCTCTCCATCCTCTCTCTGTCCCTCCATCCTATCTCTCTCCCGCTCCATCCTCTCTCTCTCTCTCTCTCACTCCATCCTCTCTATCTCTCTCTCCATGCTCTCGCTCTCTCTCGCTCTCTCTCTCCATTTCTCTCTCTCTCTCTCTCTCGCTCCACCTCTCTCTCTCCATGCTCTCTCTCTCTCCATCCTCTCTCTCTCTCCATCCTCTCTCTCTCCATCCTCTTACTCTCTCTCTCACTCCATCCTCTCTCTATCTCTCCATGCTCTCGCTCTCTCTCGCACTCTCTCTCCATTTATCTCTCTCTCTCTCTCTCTCTCTCACTCCATCCTCTCTCTCTCTCCATCCTCTCTCTCTCTCTCTCGCTCCATCCTCTCTCTCTCTCTCTATCGCCCTCTCCATGCTCTCTCTCTCTCTCTCCATGCTCTCTCTCTCCATCCTCTCTCTCTCTCTCTCTCCATTTCTCTCTCTCTCTCCATCCTCTCTCTCTCTCTCCATCTTCTCTCTCCATCCTCCTCTCTCACTCTCTGCCTCCTCTCTCTCGCTCCTCTCTCTCTCTCCATCCACACACTCTCTCCATCCTGTCTCTCGCTCTTGCCATCCTCTCGCTCTTCCTCTCCATCCTCTCTCTCCATTATCTCTCTCCATTCCGTCTCTCGCTCTGTCTCCATTCCCCCTCTCACACTCCATCCTTTCTCTCCCAC
>NW_027253984.1:0-10481 GCF_044704955.1 Pristiophorus japonicus
CCTCTGGCTGACTCCTTCCCCCTCTCTCTCCCATTCCCTCTCCCACTCATTCCCCTCTCTCCCTCCTTTTACAACTTCCAAGCACTAATCTCTCTCACACAGCCGACACAGACACGATGGGCCGAATGGCCCTCCTTGTGTGCTGTAAGATTCTGTCAATGTTCAGGGATGAATCACCGAGAATGATTATTCGGGCCCCACCTCCTTGTTAACAATAGTAAGATGCAAACAGGAGCTGGTGTTACAGGTGGCTCCATAGCTCAGGGGTTAGAGCACTGGGCTTGTAAACCAGGGGTCGTGGATTCAAATCTCACTGGGGCCCACTCAATTTTGGCTTCTGTTACTGAATTGACCGTCAATCGACGACAGGCCGACACCATCAACAGGAACCGCTCACTCCGCACTTTATAATCTGCCCACAGCACTTTCACTTCCCACCCCCAGTCTGTATCCCACCTTTTCCACATCCAGTCTCAGAGACACCGATATATCATCGACTCATAGAAACTTACAGCACGGAAGGAGACCATTTCGGCCCATCGTGTCCGCACCGGCCGACCAAGAGCTATCTGCTGGGTGGTCCGCATGCCCCGCCACGAGACTCCCAAAGCAAGCGCTCTACTCGGAACTCCTTCACGGCAAGCGAGCCAAAGGTGGGCAGAGGAAACGTTACAAGGGACACCCTCAAAGCCTCCCTGATAAAGTGCAACATCCCCACCGACACCTGGGAGTCCCTGGCCAAAGACCAGTCTCCCCTTCCATCTCTCTCACTCCTTCCCCACTGTCTCCCATTCCCCTCCCTCTCTTTCTCCTCCCCCACTCTCTCACTCCTTCCCCACTCTCTCCCCTTCCCCTCTCTCTCCCTCCTTCCACTCTCTCTTTTCCCTTCCCCTCTCTTTCCTGCTCCTTCCCGTGTCTTTCTCAGTGCAGGTGGCTCCATAGCTCAGGGGTTAGAGCACTGGTCTTATCAACCAGGGGTCGTGAGTTCAAATCTCACTGCAGCCTAATTTTAGTATTTAGACACCTGTCTCTCATTCCTCCCACTCTCTTCCCCCTTGAAAGGATGCAACATTCAGATGAACCCCCTCACAGTGTTTGGGCTCATTCAAAAGGATATTTAATTTGGGACTATCGATTGGAAAGTTTGGAACCCTAAAGTGCTTATGGAAGAAACTACAAACTTGAATAGAATTTTGGAATTTTTAAAGACACATTCAAGGCTGTGTGCGGGCCTAAAGAACTGACAGGAGACAACTTGATTATTGAGACTGTCTGGGTGTTGGGACTAACATAACTTGTCTGGAGAAATGGGCTTTCGAGAATCCTTCTCCACAAGAGACATTAACATTGCAACAAATAACCCAGAAATAGCCAACCATCAACCTGAATCTGGAAAACCATTTCAGCATACACATCACCAAGAGGCCCAATCCAGCCTGTATGCGAACAACTGAGCACAAAAGGACATTGCGATTACCAAACTAATATTTCCATCAGGAAACAGTTTATCGAACATCAACCCACCCAAAACATATTAACTTTGAACGAGCCCGCCAAAATATTACAAAGAAGAGTCAAGCCCGCCAAATTCAATCAAAGAATCCTGGACTGATTTGGTGTGAAGATTAGAACCACTCAAACCGTATAACTGGCCCCTGTTTTAACAGAGGGTGTGACATACTTTGCCAAACAACCGAGACCACGCTTGTGTCATCAAGAAGGGAGAGAAACCAATGCGACCGTTGTAAACTTACTTCTCCAGCCTCGAAGTCCTGAAGTCCTGAAGGAAGAACATCACCATCGCGGCAACAACTGACCACAGCCAACGTGGTATCAATGAAAAACCACCACGATCGACCAAACTCCAAATAAAGTCCAACTGGAAGAAACCGAAGAATCGAAAGTTTCCAGTCTACAATCTAAGCCCTGACTACCAACAGGTGAAAACATTACCTAAAGAGACTTTGAACCTATTTCTAACGAAGAAAACCGGGTACTTACCCCATAGATCCAAAACGTGCTTTACCGCATCAGTGGACTCAACCCAACTGAAGATTGTGCAGCTAGAAGTCTTCTCCGACGTTCGGGGTACGGCAAGCAGAACCTACACAATTCAAGGAACCCCGAAACCGCCAACTACCACTAACTGACCAGAAAGGATTGGTAAGCATAGTCCCTGCCTGCCCTGGAGTCTAACCTAGCTAGGATTAGGTATGGGGAGGTGGGAGGTGTCATTTTACTGTACACCCCCTTTGAATGTGTAATGTATTGTTCTTTATCAGAGTGATTATAAGTTTTGACATTGTATTTTCTTGTCTTTAATAAAATCAAAGTTCTTTTGCACCAAACCAGTGACCTTTGCACTTTGTCACACCCCCCCAAATAAATCCAGAGTTTAGAACCCAAGGGAGTGGGGGCGATTCGAACCGCTCAAGTAGGTCAGAGGTGAACCTGACCCCCGGGACCATCACCACACCCTTACACTCCCGTCTCTCTCTTTTCCCTTTCCTTTCAGGTTCCATCCCTCTCTGCCCTCCCCCTCTCTCTCTCACTCCTTCCCCCTCTCTCCCGTAACATCTCTCTCCCCTTCCTCCCTCTCTCTCCCTTGCCTCTCTCTCTTCCTCCCTGTCTCCCCATCCCCTTCCCCTCCCACTCTTTCCCCTCCCTCTCTCTCTCCCGCTCCTTCCCCTCTCTCCCCGCCCTTCCACACTCTCTCTCTCCCCTTCCCCTTCCTCTCTCTCCCTTTCTCCACTCTCTCTCACCCCTTCCCTCACTTTTTTCCCTCCTTTCAGGTTGTCTCCCTCTCTGCCCTCACCCACTCTCTCTCATTCCTTCCTCCTCTATCTCCCCTTCCCTCACTCACTTCCCCCTTTTCCCTCCCTCCTTTCTCTCTCTTTTCCCTTTCCTTTCAGATTCGCTCCCTCTCTCTCCCCTTCCCCTCTCTGCCCTCCCCCTCTCTCTCTCATTCCTTCCCCCTCTCTCCCCTTAACATCTCTTTCCCCATCCTCTCTCTCCCCTGCCCCTCCTAGTCTCCTCTTCCCCCCTCTCTCTCACTCCTTCCCCACTCTCTATTTTGCCCTGTCTCCCCCTCCCCTTCCCCTCCCACTCTCTCCCCTCTCCCTCTCTTCCACTCATTCAGCTCTCTTTACCCACTCACTCTCTCTCTCCATCCCCTCCCTCTCTTTCCCCACCTTCCTCTCTTCCTCGCTGTCTCCTCTTCCCCGTCTCTCTCTCACTCCTTCCCCTAACTCTCCCCTTCCCTCTCTCTCACTCCCTCCCCTCACTCTCCCCTTCCCTCTCTCTCACTCCTTCCCCTCACTCTCCCCTTCCCTTTCTCTCAATCCTTCCCCTCACTCTCCCCTTCCCTCTCTCTTCCTCTAATAGAGCCCCACCTAGTGGACTATTGATGTAATAACAACGACTGACACGCTCCTCTCTCTCTCTCTCTCTCTCCCCTTCCCACTCTCACTCTCTCCTTCCCTCTCACTGCCCCTTTCCCCCGTTATCTCCCCTTCTCCACTCTCCGCTCCTCTCTCTCCACTCACTCCTCAATCTCTCTCCTCCCTCTCTCTCTCTCTCCCCTTTCCCTTCTGACTTTCCCCTTCCCCCTCTCGAACCCCTTCTGGCTCGAGAGACAGTGAGCGACAGAGAGAAAGTGATAGAGAGACAGAGGGAGTGAGAAAGAGAGAGACAGAGAGACAGAGAGATTGAGCCAGAGTGTGACTGAGTTGCCTTGGGATGTTTTACTACGTGAAAGACCCGATATATCGATGTTGAGAAGTGAATATTGAAGAGACGGAGGCAGGAGTCTGGGGGATGAGACACAATCTGAGCGTTTCACTGACCCCTCCTCATTCTTCAAATGAAAAAACTGGCTCCTCTTCACCTGGCCAGGCTGTGGGTTCATTGTTCAGCTTCCCGTCTGAGACTGGAGATGGGAAGTGTTTTCGCGTTCGAGTGGCTTTCTAATCTGGTCACTGGCTTCACGTGAACGGGTGCCTCAGGTTCCTGAGCCCCTTTGTCAGTGGCCCCCCCTTCCTTTTGCTGGGACTGGTGGGTGAACCTTTACATCCTGGGTTTTGTCACAGCCAGCCGCCATGCGGTCTCCAGAGTTTTAACAAACCAGCGTTTTCACGTACCTGCACAGGGAGATCCCATCACAGGGAAAATACCCTCAGAGACAAACCCTACAAAGTCCACGCAATATTCTCGACTGAGTCCATTCTTTAAACAGAGACTTTGCGATCTCTTCACTCTCTCTCACCTTCCCATCTCTCCCTTTCCCCTCTCTCTCCCCTGCTTCCTTCCTCTCTCCCCTTCCCCACTCTCTCTCTCACCCCTTCCCTCTCTCTCCCCTTCCCCTCTCTCCCCTTCCATCCCTTATTCCCCCCTTCCCCACTCTCTCTCTCAACTTCCCCCTCTTTCTCATTCCTTCCCGCTTTCTCTCTCCTCTTCCCCCTCTCTCTCCCCTTCCCCTCTCTCCCCTTCCATCCCTTATTCTCCCCTTCCCCACTCTCTCTCTCAACTTCCCCCTCTTTCTCATTCCTTCCCGCTCTCTCTCTCTCCTTCCACTCTCTCTTTTCCCTTCCCCTCTCTTTCCTGCTCCTTCCCCTGTCGCTCCCAGCACAGGTGGCACCATAGCTCAGGGGTTAGAGCACTGGTCTTGTAAACCAGAGATCCTGAGTTCAAATTTCCCAGGAACCGACTCGAAATTAGCTTAGTATTTAAATTCACTCTCAATTAACTTCAAGCCTGTCACTCCCCTTCCAAATATCACACTCCCTTCTCCATTCTGCTCCGCTCTTTCTTTTCAGATTCTCCCCTGCTCCCTCTCTCTTACCTGCCTCCTCCCTCTCTCGACTTCCCATCTCTCTCCCCTCCCCCCGCTCGCTCTCTCCCATTCCCCTCTGGCTGATTCCTTCCCCTTCCCTCTCCCACTCATTCCCCTCTCTCACGCCTTTTACAACTTCCAAGCACTAATCTCTCTCACAGAGCCGGCACAGACACGATGGGCCGAATGGCCCTCCTTGTGTGCTGTAAGATTTTGTGAATGTTCAGGGATGAATCACCGAGAATGATTATTCGGGCCCCACCTCCTTGTTAACAATAGTAAGATGCAAACAGGAGCTGGTGTTACAGGTGGCTCCATAGCTCAGGGGTTAGAGCACTGGTCTTGTAAACCAGGGGTTGTGGGTTCAAATCTCACTAGGTCCTACTCAAAATTAGCTCAGTATTTAAATTCGCTGTCAATTAACCAGGGGTTTATTTATAAATATCAAACAGCTCTGAGACTGACCCTGGAACAATAGGATCCCCTCTCCTCTTCTTGAGTCTCTGTCCCTTTCCAAATCTCTCTCTCTTCCCCATCAAGACCCGTTCTACATCTTTTTTCCCCATCGCTCACACATTCCCCTCTTCCCCCTTCCCCCTCCCTCGCCTTGTCCTCTTTCCTTCCCCTCTCTCTCACTCCTTCCCCTCTCTCTCCCACCCCCTCCCTCTCACTCCTTCCCCCTCTCTCCCCTTCCCCTCTCTCTCACTCCTTCCCCTCTCTCTCCCACCCCCTCTCTCTCACTCCTTCCCCCTCTCTCCCCTTCCCCTCTCTCTCCCTCCTTCCACTCTCTCTTTTCCCTTCCCATCTCTTTCCTGCTCCTTCCCCTGTCTTGTTCAAAGCAGGTAGCTCCATAGCTCAGGGGTTAGAGCACTGGTCTAAATAAACCAGGGGTCGTGAGTTCAAATCTCACTAGAGCCTACTCAAAATGAGCTCAGTATTTAAGTTCACCGTCAATTAACAAGGGCTTAAATTATAAATATTAAACAGCTCTGAGACCGACCCTTGAAGAACAGGCTTCTCTCTCCCCTTCCAAACCTCTCTCTTCCTTCCCCATCACATTCCGTTCTGCATCTTTTTACCCTCTCTCCCGCTATCTCTCTTTCCCTGTCTCTCACTCCTTCCCCTCTCTCCCCTCACTCTCTATCCTTTCACCTATCTCGCCCCTTCTGCTCTCTCCTTGCTGATCTTTCTCCTCTTCCCCCTCTCTCTCAGCTTCCCCCTCTCTCCCTCTCCTTCCCCCCTCGCTCCCCATTCTGCTCTCTCTCCCCTTCCCCTCTCGCTCACTCCTTTCTCTCTCCCTTTTCATTTTCTCCCCTCCTCGCTCTATCTTCCCTCTACTTCTCCCTCCCCTCACCTGTCTCCACTCCCCTCCCTTCTGACTTTCTCTCCTTCCCTCGCTCTCGCTCTCCCCTTTCCCATCAGACTCTCCCCCTCCCCATCTCAACAATTCTCCCCTTCTCCCTCTCTCCCCTTCCTCCGCTCTACACAGAAAGAGAGAGACAGTGAGAGAGAGAGAGAGAGAGAGAGAGACAGAGAGATTGGGACAGAGTGTGACTGAGTTGCTTTGGGATGTTTTACTACATGAAAGACCCGATATATCGATGTTGAGAAGTGAATATTGAAGAGACGGAGGCAGGAGTCTGGGGGATGAGACACAATCTGAGCGTTTCACTGACCCCTCCTCATTCTTCAAACACACAGCACTAACTGGGGAATGACCCACAGCCCAGGGCAGGTGGTTCCATAGCTCAGGGGTTAGAGCACTGGTCTAGTAATCCAGAGGTCGTGGGTTCAAATCTCACTGGGGCCTACTCAAAATTAGCTCAGTATTTAAATTAGCAAGGGCTTTAATTGTAAATATGGGTCAAATGCTTTATTTAGATGGAGAGTGATAGAGTTAATTCAGAGATGAGGGCCTTGCCGTTCACGAAAGATAACTTTGATGGTGTGAGATGTGAATAGACTGGCCAGTGATCCTTAAAGGGTTGATGTTGGATTGACAATGGCAAACATTTAAAGATCACATGGATGAACTCCAACAATTACACATCCCTGTCTGGAGTAAAAATATAATGGGGAATGTGGCTCACAAGGGAAATGAAGGATAGTGTTAAATCCAAGGAAGAGGCATATAAATTGGCCAGAAAAAGCAGCAAACCTGAGGACTGGGAGAATTTTGTAATACAGCAGAGGAGGACAAAGGATTTAACCAGGAGGGGGAAAATAGAGTTTGAGAGGAAGCTTGCAGGCAACATAAAAACTGACTGCAAAAGCTTCTAAAGAGATTAGTGACGACAAACATAGATCCCTTGCAGTCAGATTCAGGTGAATTTATAATGGGGAACAAATAAATGGCGGACCAGTTAAACAAATACTTTGGTTCTGTCTTCACGAAGGAAGACACAAATAAGTTTCCGGAAGTACTGGGGTGGGGGGGGAACTGAAGGATATCCGTATTAGGTGGGAACTTGTGTTCGGGAAATTGATGGGATTGAAGGCTGATAAATCCCCAGGGCCTGATAGTTTGCATCCTAGAGTACTTAAGGAAGTGGCCCTCAAAATAGTGGATGCATTGGTGATCATTTTCCAACAGTCTATCGACTCTGGATCAGTTCCTATGGACTGGAGGGTAACTAATGTTATGCCGCTGTTTAAAAAAGGAGGGAGAGAGAAAGCGGGTATTTATAGACCAGTTAGCCTGACATCGGTAGTGGGGAAAATGATGGAATCAATTATTAAACATGAAAAAGCAACACATTTGGAAAGCAGTGACAGGATCGATCCAAGTCAGCATGGATTTATGAAAGGGAAATCATGCCAGACAAATCTTCTCGAATTTTTTGAGGATGTAACTCGCAGAGTGGACAAGGGAGAACCAGTGGATGTGGTGTATTTGGACTTTCAAAAGGCTTTTGACAAGGTCCCACACAAGAGATTGTGTGCAAAATTAAAGCACATGGTATTGGGGGTAATGTATTGACGTGGATAGAGAACTGGTTGGCAGACAGGAAGCAAAGAATCGGGATAAACAGGTCGTTTTCAGAATGGCAGGCAGTGACTAGTGGGGTGCCGCAGGGCTCAGTGTTGGGACCCCAGCTATTTACAATATACATTAATGATTTGGATGAGGGAATTGAGTGTAATATCTCCAACTGGGTGGCAGTGTGAGCTGTGGGGAGGACACTAAGAGGCTGCAGAGTGACTTGGACAGGTTAGGTGAGTGGGCAAATGCATGGCAGATGCAGTATAATGTGGATAAATGTGAGGTTATCCACTTTGGTGGCAAAAACATGAAGGCGAATATTATCTGAATGGCGGCAGATTAGGAAAAGGGGAGGTGCAACAAGACCTGGGTGTCATGGTACATCAGTCATTGAAAGTTGGCATGCAGGTACAGCACTTTTCTCTGCCACCCCCATCACTGTTATGTTCAGAATAAATCCACGGGACCGTATCGTAAGCTGAAACTATTGTGACCTTGGTCTCTTTATTGAGACCCCAGAGTGGGGAAGCAGCATGGTGGATCACCTTATGTACCTGCTTGTCCCAGGGTGCACAAGTGACCCTTAGGCCTCCCACAGGTGTGCCCCCTAGTGGCAAGTCTGACATATTGGTGAGGTTTAGGTGCATACATAACATCACTCCCCCCCGCCCACCCCTCCAAAGGCTTATGTACCAGTTATTTGCAAGTTGAGGCGATATGACGCCCTGTGTCCCCGGGTCGATCACCTGATTTGAATTCCTGGCCTGGGTGAGTTGGTCGGAACGTTGCTGCCCGGCCGAGTGCCTGGTGTGATGGGACAGACGTGGCCAGGTCCTTTCACAATGGTGGCCTGCTTATCGATAGTTTGCAGTCTGGTCTGGTCCAAACGCTTTCTGCGTTTGCTCAGTACATGGCTTCACAACCAAACACTCCATTTTCATCACACACACACACACACTCCATTCCCCTCTTTGTCTCACACAGTGCTCTCGGCCCCATCTGGGGGCCCTGAATATTGTCCACGTCACTTATTCTGATGTGGTGTGGAGGGGGGCCGTACGATCGTGGTGCATTCTCTGCTGATAGCAGACGGAAGGCTCGGTCCTGAGCGACTCTGTCCGGTGACTGCGTAGCAACCCGGGACAGCCGGGGTCTGTAGGGAGTCTACCGCGACACGTGTGGTGCTCGGCTTGGTGATCTGGGCTGCCCGCTGCGGACTATTGTCGCTGACCCTAAGGCCTGGAGAGCCCAGGATGGGCCGATACGGCCCTGAGACTTTCAGTGGTAGCGGGAGGCCGTGTGGTCCCCCGTGGATCCTGAGCCGTAGTACGGAGGTTCCCGCACCACCGACTGTGTGTAGCCTCCCTGCCTTTCTTTGTAACACGTTGCAGGGTTTGTCCCACAGGGGGGGGGGGGCAATCTGATGGGATGAGCATTACGTCTTTGCGACGGATAAGCTGCAACACTCCCGTCTGGCGGTTCGCCGTGAGCAGGCGGTAATGTTGGACCCTGGCTGGTCCAGGGCCTAAACTGAGGGGGCCCTTATGGTGGACCCATCGCTTTCTCGCACTTCCGTAACAACCAGCAGGTCTGTGGGCTGCGCCGTTTCCACCCCGGGGGGGTGGGCAAGGTTGGTCAACTGAGGGCATCAGCGCCATTCTCAGTGCCTGGCCCGTGGAGGATCATGTTACAGAGCACAGACAGTGTGAGACATATTCCAAACAAAGCCTTGATAATGTGCCTCTGCTCTCCCGAAACTGTGGGATGGGCAGCTTGTCTGACTCGGGCACATATTGGGACCCTCGTTGGTGCTTCTCTTTTGCCCCATGAACGCAGGCTACTGCCTTGGGTAACTTATAGGATACATGTACAACCGGTTGGGGCTCGCCCGCTACTTTGGTTTGGTGTACAACACTCCCGACCTCGTGTGGTAACACATCACTTGCTACGAACACTTATAAGAACATAAGAACATGAGAATTAGGAACAGGAGAAGACCATCTAGCCCCTCGAGCCTGCTCCGCCATTCAACAAGATCATGGCTGATCTGGCCGTGGACTCAGCTCCACTTACCCGCCCGCTCCCCGTAACCCTTAATTCCCTTATTGGTTAAAAATCTATCTATCTGTGACTTGAATACATTCAATGAGCTAGCCTCAACTGCTTCCTTGGGCAGAGAATTCCACAGATTCACAACCCTCTGGGAGAAGAAATTCCTTCTCAACTCGGTTTTAAATTGGCTCCCCCCCGTATTTTGAGGCTGTGCCCCCGAGTTCTAGTCTCCCCGACCAGTGGAAACAACCTCTCTGCCTCTATCTTGTCTATCCCTTTCATTATTTTAAATGTTTCTATAAGATCACCCCTCATCCTTCTGAACTCCCAACGAGTAAAGACCCAGTCTACTCAATCTATCATCATAAGGTAACCCCCTCATCTCCGGAATCAGCCGAGTGAATCGTCTCTGTACCCCCTCAAAGCTAGTAACTCCTTCCTCAGATAAGGTGACCAAAATTGCACACATACTCCAGGTGCAGGCCTCACCAATACCCTGTACAGTCTGCAGCAAGACCTCCCTGCTCCTATACTCAAATCCCAGGCCTGAAGAAGGTAGCAGCATTCTCCAAGCGCTCATCCATCTGGGCTTTAAAAGTATCCCAAAGCCTTCCT
>NW_027253985.1:0-10429 GCF_044704955.1 Pristiophorus japonicus
GGGGAGGGGGAGGGAGGGAGAGGGGAGGGGGAGGGAGGGAGGGAGAGGGGAGGGGGAGGGGAGGGGGAGGGAGGGAGAGGGGAGGGGGAGGGGAGGGGGAGGGAGGGGATGGGAGGGGAGGGGGAGGGAGGGAGGGAGAGGGGAGGGGGAGGGAGGGAGAGGGGAGGGGGAGGGAGGGAGAGGGGAGGGGAGGGGGAGGGAGTGAGAGGGGTGGGGGAGGGAGGAGGGAGAGGAGGTGTGGTGAGGGGCAGGGAGGGAGAGGGGAGGGGGAGGGAGAGGAGGGAGCTGAGGGGGAGGGGGGAGGGTGGGAGGGAGGGAGAGGAGGGGAGGTGAGGGGGAGGGAGGGAGGGAGAGGAGGGGGAGGGGTGCAGGAGAGAGGAGAGGGAGGGAGGGGGGTGAGGAGGGTAGGGGAGGGGATGGGGGAGGGGAGAAGATAGAGATAGAGGTGGGGAGGTTGAGAGAAGGGGAGGGGATCAGGAGCAGGAACCCTGGCTGATTTCCCTCTCTCTCTCTAACCCAGGGGTCACTGGGCAGTGATCAGGAGCAGGAACCCTGGCTGATTCCCCCTCTCTCTCTAACCCAGGGATCACTGGGCAGTGATCAGGAGCAGGAACCCTGGCTGATTTCCCCCTCTCTCTAACCCAGGGGTCACTGGGCAGTGATCAGGAGCAGGAACCCTGGCTGATTTCCCCTCTCTCTAACCCAGGGGTCACTGGGCAGTGATCAGGAGCAGGAACCCTGGCTGATTTCCCCTCTCTCTCTAACCCAGGGATCACTGGACAGTGATCAGGAGCAGGAACCCTGGCTGATTTCCCTCTCTCTCTAACCCAGGGGTCACTGGGCGGGGATCAGGAGCAGGAACCCTGGCTGATTTCCCCTCTCTCTCTAACCCAGGGGTCACTGGGCAGTGATCAGGGGCAGGAACCCTGGCTGATTTCCTCTCTCTCTAACCCAGGGATCACTGGGCAGTGATCAGGAGCAGGAACCCTGGCTGGTTTCCCCTCTCTCTCTAACCCAGGGGTCACTGGGCAGTGATCAGGAGCAGGAACCCTGGCTGATTTCCCGTCTCTCTAACCCAGGGGTCACTGGGCAGTGATCAGGAGCAGGAACCCTGGCTGATTTCCCCTCTCTCTAACCCAGGGGTCACTGAGCAGTGATCAGGAGCAGGAACCCTGGCTGATTTCCCCTCTCTCTAACCCAGGGGTCACTGGGCAGTGATCAGGAGCAGGAACCCTGGCTGATTTCCCCTCTCTCTAACCCAGGGGTCACTGGGCAGTGATCAGGAGCAGGAACCCTGGCTGATTTCCCCTCTCTCTAACCCAGGGGTCAGTGGGCAGTGATCAGGAGCAGGAACCCTGGCTGATTTCCCCCTCTCTCTAACCCAGGGGTCACTGGGCAGTGATCAGGAGCAGGAACCCTGGCTGATTTCCCCTCTCTCTCTAACCCAGGGGTCACTGGGCAGTGATCAGGAGCAGGAACCCTGGCTGATTTCCCTCTCTCTAACCCAGGGGTCACTGGGCGGGTATCAGGAGCAGGAACCCTGGCTGATTTCCCCTCTCTCTCTAACCCAGGGGTCACTGGGCGGGGATCAGGAGCAGGAACCCTGGCTGATTTCCCCTCTCTCTCTAACCCAAGGGTCACTGGGCAGTGATCAGGAGCAGGAACCCTGGCTGATTTCCCCTCTCTCTCTAACCCAGGGGTCACTGGGCAGTGATCAGGAGCAGGAACCCTGGCTGATTTCCCCTCTCTCTCTAACCCAGGGGTCACTGGGCAGTGATCAGGAGCAGGAACCCTGGCTGATTTCCCCTCTCTCTAACCCAGGGGTCACTGGGCAGTGATCAGGGGCAGGAACCCTGGCTGATTTCCCCTCTCTCTAACCCAGGAGTCACTGGGCAGTGATCAGGAGCAGGAACCCTGGCTGATTTCCCCTCTCTCTAACCCAGGGGTCACTGGGCAGTGATCAGGAGCAGGAACCCTGGCTGACTTCCCCTCTCTCTAACCCAGAGGTCACTGGGCAGTGATCAGGAGCAGGAACCCTGGCTGATTTCCCCCCTCTCTCTAACCCAGGGGTCACTGGGCAGTGATCAGGAGCAGGAACCCTGGCTGATTTCCCCCCTCTCTCTAACCCAGGGATCACTGGGCAGTGATCAGGAGCAGGAACCCTGGCTGATTTCCCCTCTCTCTAACCCAGGGGTCACTGGGCAGTGATCAGGAGCAGGAACCCTGGCTGATTTCCCTCTCTCTCTAACCCAGGGGTCACTGGGCAGTGATCAGGAGCAGGAACCCTGGCTGATTTCCCCTCTCTCTAACCCAGGGGTCACTGGGCAGTGATCAGGAGCAGGAACCCTGGCTGACTTCCCCTCTCTCTAACCCAGAGGTCACTGGGCAGTGATCAGGAGCAGGAACCCTGGCTGATTTCCCCCCTCTCTCTAACCCAGGGGTCACTGGGCAGTGATCAGGAGCAGGAACCCTGGCTGATTTCCCCCCTCTCTCTAACCCAGGGATCACTGGGCAGTGATCAGGAGCAGGAACCCTGGCTGATTTCCCCTCTCTCTAACCCAGGGGTCACTGGGCAGTGATCAGGAGCAGGAACCCTGGCTGATTTCCCTCTCTCTAACCCAGGAGTCACTGGGCAGTGATCAGGAGCAGGAACCCTGGCTGATTTCCCGTCTCTCTCTAACCCAGAGGTCACTGGGCAGTGATCAGGAGCAGGAACCCTGGCTGATTTCCCCCCTCTCTCTAACCCAGGGGTCACTGGGCAGTGATCAGGAGCAGGAACCCTGGCTGATTTCCCCTCTCTCTCTCTAACCCAGGGGTCACTGGGCAGTGATCAGGAGCAGGAACCCTGGCTGATTTCCCCTCTCTCTAACCCAGAGGTCACTGGGCAGTGATCAGGAGCAGGAACCCTGGCTGATTTCCCCTCTCTCTAACCCAGGGGTCACTGGGCGGGGATCAGGAGCAGGAACCCTGGCTGATTTCCCCTCTCTCTAACCCAGGGGTCACTGGGCGGGGATCAGGAGCAGGAACCCAGGCTGATTTCCCCTCTCTCTCTAACCCAGGGGTCAGTGGGCAGTGATCAGGAGCAGGAACCCTGGCTGATTTCCCCTCTCTCTCACCCAGGGGTCACTGGGCAGTGATCAGGAGCAGGAACCCTGGATGATTTCCGAAAGATGTTTATCTCTCTCTCTCTCCCACAGGGCCAGAGAATGGTCGCTGTGTCGCTACTGATTACTTCCTGGAACCCGAGGTCGAGATTACAACAGAAAATACAGCTAATATTCTCAGTAAGTACCTCTCCCGTGAAGAGTATATGAGTTCGGTTACACATGCACACTCCCAAAGTGCTCCCAAACGTTTATTTATTCATTCATACCTTCATCCTTTATTGGAAAGGCAAATGGCATGTGGCATGAGTGTAACGCAGCCAAGTCAATAACTCGTGGGGTGCGGCAGGGATCAGAGCTGGGGCCCCAGCTATTTACTGCACAAGATAAAAGTTCACGGGGTTGGGGGGTAATATATTAGCGTGGATAGAGGATTGGCTAACTGACAGAGAACAGAGAGTGGGGATAAATGGTTCATTCTCGGGTTGGCAATCAGTAACTAGTGTGGTTCGCAGGGATCAGAGCTGGGGCCCCAGCTATTTACTGCACAAGATAAAAGTTCACGGGGTTGGGGGGTAATATATTAGCATGGATAGAGGATTGGCTAACTGACAGAGAACAGAGAGTGGGGATAAATGGTTCATTCTCGGGTTGGCAATCAGTAACTAGTGTGGTTCGCAGGGATCAGTGCTGGGGCCCCAGCTATTTACTGCACAAGATAAAAGTTCACGGGGTTGGGGGGTAATATATTAGCACGGATAGAGGATTGGCTAACTAACAGAGAACAGAGAGTGGGGATAAATGGGTCATTCTCGGGTTGGCAATCAGTAACTAGTGGGGTGCCGCAGGGATCAGAGCTGGGGCCCCAGCTATTTACTGCACAAGATAAAAGTTCACGGGGTTGGGGGGTAATATATTAGCATGGATAGAGGATTGGCTAACTGACAGAGAACAGAGAGTGGGGATAAATGGTTCATTCTCGGGTTGGCAATCAGTAACTAGTGTGGTTCGCAGGGATCAGTGCTGGGGCCCCAGCTATTTACTGCACAAGATAAAAGTTCACGGGGTTGGGGGGTAATATATTAGCACGGATAGAGGATTGGCTAACTAACAGAGAACAGAGAGTGGGGATAAATGGGTCATTCTCGGGTTGGCAATCAGTAACTAGTGGGGTGCCGCAGGGATCAGTGCTGGGGCCCCAGCTATTTACAATCTATATTAACGACTTGGAAGAAGGGACTGAGTGTAACGTAGACAAGTTTGCTGACGGTACAAAGATGGGAGGAAAAGCAATGTGTGAGGAGGACACAGAAAATCTGCAAAAGGACACAGACAGGCTCAGTGAGTGGGCAAAAATTTGTCCGATGGAGTATAATGTGGGAAAGTGTGAGGTCAGGCAGTTTGGCAGAAAAAAAATCACAGAGCAAGTTATTATTTAAACGGAGAAAGATTTCAAAGTGCGGCAGTACAGCGGGACCTGGGGGTTACTTGTACATGAAACACAAAAGGTTAGTACGCAGGTACAGCAAGTGATCAGGAAGGGCCAATGGTATCTTGGCCTTTATTGCAAAGGGGGATGGAGTATAAAAGCAGGGAAGTCTTGCTCCAGTTACACAGGGTATTGGTGAGGCCACACCTGGAGTACTGCGTGCACAGTTTTGCTCTCCGTATTTACCAAAGGACACACTTTGCTTTGGAGGCAGTTCAGAGAAGGTTCACTCGGTCGATTCCGGGGATGAGGGGGTTGACTTATGAGGAAAGGTTGAGGAGGTTGGGCCTCTACTCATTGGAGTTCAGAAGAATGAGAGGTGATCTTATCGAAACGTATCAGATTATGAGGGGGGGGCTCGACAAGGTGGATGCAGAGAGGATGTTCCCACTGATGGGGGAGACTAGAACTAGGGGGCATGGTCTTAGAATAAGGGGCCGCCCATTTAAAACTGAGATGAGGAGGAATTTCTTCTCTCAGAGGGTTGTAAATCTGTGGAACTCGCTGCCTCAGAGAGCTGTGGAAGCCGGGACATTGAATATATTTAAGACAGAGATAGACAGTTCCTTAACCGATAAGGGGGGCGGGGCAGGGAAGTGGAGCTGGGTCCAAGATCGGGATCAGGCCACGGTGGTATTCAATGGCCGGGGCAGGGCTCGAGGGGCCGAATGGCCGGACTCCTGGCTCCGGTTTCTGACACTCTTGCGTTGTGTTGCGTTGCAGAGATGGTGAGGACAGCGACTCCGTTCCCGATGGTCAGCCTGCTGTTTGTCTTCACCGCGTTCGTCATCAGCAACGTTGGACACATTCGGCCCCAGAGGACCATCCTCGCCTTTGTCTCTGGCATCTTTTTTATTCTTTCCGGTACGTCGTTTTTTTTTTTTACATTCCCCTCCCACCCCCCCACCGGGATGCGGGCGTCGCTGGCCAAGGCCGATGTCCATCGCCCTGCCAAAAGGCCCCTCGAGAAGGTGGGTGGTGAGCCCCCTTCTTGAACCGCTGCAGTCCCGTGTGGCCAAGGAGCTCCCACACGGCGCTGTTCGGGGAGGGAGTGCCCGGATTGTGATGAAGGAACGGCCCGATATAGTTCCCAGTCGAGGGGATGGAGCGTGTGTGTGTGTGTGTGTGTGTGTGACCGGGAGGGGAGAACCTGGAGGGGGCGGTGTTCCCATGGACCTGCTGCCCTTGGCCTTCGAGGCGGGCTGGAGGTGGCGGGTTCGGGAGGTTCTGCCTTGGCGGGGTGCGTCTCGTAGAGGGTGCTCACCGCAGACGCGGTGCGCCGGTGGAGGGAGGGAGGGAGGGAGGGAGGGAGGGAGGGAGGGAGTGTTTGGAGGTGCT
The DNA here is from genome assembly GCF_044704955.1 of Pristiophorus japonicus. Classification (NCBI taxonomy): domain Eukaryota; kingdom Metazoa; phylum Chordata; class Chondrichthyes; family Pristiophoridae; genus Pristiophorus; species Pristiophorus japonicus. The sequence continues at coordinate 5,932 of NW_027253985.1, forward strand.
GGATGGCGCGGCCCATCGAGCGGGGCTGCTCTGTCCCGGGCGGGTTGTCGGGAGCTTCTCCAGTGTTTGTCGGGAGCTGCAACTCATCCCGGCAAAGTGGGTGGGGAGAGAGAAAGAGAGTGTCCCATCGCGTGATGCTCCTGACTTGCGCCTTGGAGACGGTGGAGAGGCTTCGGGGAGCCAGGAGGCGAGGCACTCATCGCAGAATAGCCAGCCGCTGACCCGCTCTCGTGGCCGCGGTCTTTCTGCGGCTGGTCCGGTTACGTTTCTGGTCAATGGTGACCGCCCCCAGGATGTTGCTGGTGGGGGGATTTGGGCAGCGGTCACACCACTGAATGTCAAGGGGCGGTGGTTCGACTCTCGGTTGTTGGGGGTGGTCGTTGCCTGGCACTTGAGCGGGCATTGAACGCTACTTGCCACTTCTCAGCCCGAGGCTGGACGTTGGCCAGGTCTGGCTGCACTTGAGACAATGCTGACCTCAGGATGTGTCCTCTGTCTGAGGGCTTGCGTCGGAGGGGTCGGGGGGTGAGAGGGTGTTTGATGGGGTCGGGGGCCAGGGGTGGGAGGGGCTTGAGGGTCGGGGCTGGGAGGGTGTTTGAGGGCTTGGTGTTCTGGGGGGTCGGAGGTTATCGGGTGTTTGAGGGGTCGGGGGTCGGTGATGATCGGGTGATTGAGGGGTCAGAGGTCGGAGGTGATCGGGTGTTTCAGGGGTCAGGGGTCAGGGTGATCGGGTGATTGAGGGGTCGGGGATCGGGGTGATCGGGTGTTTGATTGGTCGGGGGTCGGGGTGATCGGGTGATTGAGGGGTCGGGGGTCGGGAGTCGGGGTGATCGGGTGTTTGAGGGGTCGGAGGTCGGGGTGATCGGGTGATTGAGGGGTCAGAGGTCGGAGGTGATCGGGTGTTTGAGGGGTCGGGGGTCAGGGTGATCGGGTGTTTGAGGGGTCAGAGGTCGGAGGTGACCGGGTGTTTGAGGGGTCGGGGGTCGGAGGTGATCGGGTGATTGAGGGGTCGGGGGTCAGGGTGATCGGGTGATTGAGGGGTCGGGGGTCGGAGGTGATCGGGTGTTTGAGGGGTCAGGGGTCGGTGTGATCGGGTGATTGAGGGGTCGGGGGTCGGGGTGATCGGGTGTTTGAGGGGTCGGGGGTCGGGGTGATCGGGTGATTGAGGGGTCGGGGGTCGGGGTGATCGGGTGATTGAGGGGTCGGGGGTCGGGGTGATCGGGTGATTGAGGGGTCGGGGGTCGGGGTGATCGGGTGTTTGAGGGGTCGGGGGTCGGGGTGATCGGGTGATTGAGGGGTCGGGGGTCGGGGTGATCGGGTGATTGAGGGGTCGGGGGTCGGGAGTCGGGGTGATCGGGTGTTTGAGGGGTCGGGGGTCGGGGTGATCGGGTGATTGAGGGGTCAGAGGTCGGAGGTGATCGGGTGTTTCAGGGGTCGGGGGTCAGGGTGATCGGGTGATTGAGGGGTCGGGGATATCGGGTGTTTGATTGGTCGGGGGTCGGGGTGATCGGGTGATTGAGGGGTCGGGGGTCGGGAGTCGGGGTGATCGGGTGTTTGAGGGGTCGGAGGTCGGGGTGATCGGGTGATTGAGGGGTCAGAGGTCGGAGGTGATCGGGTGTTTCAGGGGTCGGGGGTCAGGGTGATCGGGTGTTTGAGGGGTCAGAGGTCGGAGGTGACCGGGTGTTTGAGGGGTCCGGGTTTCGGAGGTGATCGGGTGATTGAGGGGTCGGGGGTCAGGGTGATCGGGTGATTGAGGGGTCGGGGGTCGGAGGTGATCGGGTGTTTGAGGGGGCAGGGGTCGGGGTGATCGGGTGATTGAGGGGTCGGGGGTCGGAGGTGATCGGGTGTTTGATTGGTCGGGGGTCGGGATGATCGGGTGATTGAGGTGTCGGGGGTCAGGGTGATCGGGTGATTGAGGGGTCGGGGGTCAGGGTGATCGGGTGTTTGATTGGTCGGGGGTCGGGGTGATCGGGTGATTGAGGGGTCGGGGGTCGGGGTGATCGGGTGTTTGAGGTATCGGGGGTCGGGGTGATCGGGTGATTGAGGGGTCAGAGGTCGGAGGTGATCGGGTGTTTCAGGGGTCGGGGGTCAGGGTGATCGGGTGTTTGAGGGGTCAGAGGTCGGAGGTGATCGGGTGTTTGAGGTGTCGGGGTCGGGGTGATCGGGTGATTGAGGGGTCGGGGTCAGGATGATCGGGTGATTGAGGGGTCGGGGGTCGGGGTGATCGGGTGATTGAGGGGTCGGGGGTGATCGGGTGATTGAGGGGTCGGGGGTCGGGGTGATTGAGGGGTCAGAGGTCGGTGGTGATCGGGTGATTGAGGGGTCGGGGGTCAGGGTGATCGGGTGTTTGAGGGGCCGGGGTGATTGGGTTTTTGAGGGGTCAGAGGTCGGAGGTGATCGGGTGTTTGAGGGGTCGGGGGTCGGAGGTGATCGGGTGATTGAGGGTTCGGGGGTCGGAGGTGATCGGGTGATTGAGAGGTCAGGGATCGGGTTGATCGGGTGATTGAGGGGTCGGGGGTCAGGGTGATCGGGTGATTGAGGGGTCGGGGGTCAGGGTGATCGGGTGATTGAGGGGTCGGGGGTCGGGGTGATCGGGTGATTGAGGGGTCGGGGGTCGAAGGTGATCGGGTGATTGAGGGGTCGGGGGTCGGAGGTGATCGGGTGATTGAGGGTCGGGGGTCAGAGGTGATCGGGTGATTGAGCAAGGGTCGGGGGTCGGAAGTGATCGGGTGTTTGAGGGGTCGGGGTTCTGAGGTGATCGGGTGATTGAGGGGTCAGGGGTCGGGGTGATCGGGTGTTTGAGGGGTCAGAGGTCGGAGGTGATCGGGTGTTTGAGGGGTCAGAGGTCGGAGGTGATCGGGTGTTTGAGGGGTCAGAGGTCGGAGGTGATCGGGTGATTGAGGGGTCGGGGGTCGGGGTGATCGGGTGTTTGAGGGGTCAGAGGTCGGAGGTGATCGGGTGTTTGAGTGGTCAGAGATCGGAGGTGATCGGGTGTTTGAGGGGTCGGAGGTCGGAGGTGATCGGGTGATTGAGGGGTCGGGGTCGGGGTGATCGGGTGTTTGAGGGGTCAGAGGTCGGAGGTGATTGGGTGATTGAGGGGTCGGGGTGATCGGGTGATTGAGGGGTCGGGGGTCGGAGGTGATCGGGTGATTGAGGGGTCGGGGGTCGGTGGTGATCGGGTGTTTGAGGGGTCAGAGGTCGGAGGTGATCGGGTGATTGAGGGGTCAGAGGTCGGAGGTGATCGGGTGTTTGAGGGGTCGGGGGTCGGGGTGATCGGCTGTTTGAGGGGTCAGGGGTCGGAGGTGATCGGGTGTTTGAGGGGTCGGGGGTCGGAGGTGATCGGGTGATTGAAGGGTCGGGGGTCGGATGTGATCGGGTGTTTGAGGGGTCGGGGGTCGGAGGTGATCGGGTGATTGAGGGGTCAGCGGTCGGAGGTGATCGGGTGATTGAGGGGTCAGGGGTCGGGGTGATTGGGTGATTGAGGGGTCAGAGGTCGGAGGTGATCGGGTGATTGAGGGGTCGGGGGTCGGAGGTGATCGGGTGATTGAAGGGTCGGGGGTCGGGGTGATTGGGTGATTGAGGGGTCAGAGGTCGGAGGTGATCGGGTGATTGAGGGGTCGGGGGTCGGAGGTGATCGGGTGATTGAGGGGTCGGGGGTGGGGGTGATCGGGTGATTGAGGGGTCGGGGGTCGGGGGTGATCGGGTGATTGAGGGGTCAGAGGTCGGAGGTGATCGGGTGATTGAGGGGTCGGGGGTGGGGGTGATCGGGTGATTGAGGGGTCGGGGGTGATTGGGTGATTGAGGGGTCGGGGGTGGGGGTGATCGGGTGATTGAGGGGTCGGGGGTGATTGGGTGATTGAGGGGTCAGAGGTCGGAGGTGATCGGGTGATTGAGGGGTCAGAGGTCGGAGGTGATCGGGTGATTGAGGGGTCGTGGGTCGGGGGTGATCGGGTGATTGAGGGGTCGGGGGTCGGAGGTGATCGGGTGATTGAGGGGTGGGGGTGATTGGGTGTTTGAAGCTCCCCACTCCCCCAGCACACTATAACAGGATGTCTCTCTCCCCAGGCCTCTCGCTGGTGGTAGGTCTGGTCCTGTACATATCGAGCATCAATGACGAGGTGATGAATCGCCCGCGGGAGCCCGAGCATTACTTCCAGTATCGCTACGGCTGGTCATTCGCCTTCGCCGCTTCCTCCTTCCTGCTCAAAGAGGTGAGTGCGCAGGACTATCCCTTCACTCCCTCCCCCTCTCCTTCACTCCCTCCCCCTCTCCTTCACTCCTTCCCCCCCTCCTTCTCTCCCTCCCCCTCTCCTTCACTCCCTCCCCCCCTCCTTCACTCCTTCCCCCTCTCCTTCTCTCCCTCCCCCTCTCCTTCACTCCCTCCCCCCCTCCTTCACTCCTTCCCCCTCTCCTTCTCTCCCCTCCCCCTCTCCTTCTCTCCCTCCCCCTCTCCTTCACTCCTTCCCCCCCTCCTTCACTCCCTCCCCCTCTCCTTCAC
>NW_027253986.1:7500-10414 GCF_044704955.1 Pristiophorus japonicus
ACCTTCTCTGAACAGCCTCCAAAGCAAGTATATCCTTTCGTAAATATGGAAACCAAAACTGCACGACGTACTCCAGGTGTGGCCTCACCAATACCCTGTATAACTGGAGCAAGACTTCCCTGCTTTTATACTCCATCCCCTTTGCAATAAAGGCCAAGATACCATTGGCCTTCCTGATCACTTGCTGTACCTGCATACTATCCTTTTGTGTTTCATGTACAAGTACCCCCAGGTCCCGCTGTACTGCGGCACTTTGCAATCTTTCTCCATTTTAATAATAACTTGCTCTTTGATTTTTCTGCCAAAGTGCATGACCTCACACTTTCCAACATTATACTCCATCTGACACATTTTTGCCCACTCACTGAGCCTGTCTGTGTCCTTTTGCAGATTTTGTGTCCTCCTCACACATTGCTTTTCCTCCCATCTTTGTATCGTCAGCAAACTTGACTACGTTACACTCAGTCCCTTCTTCCAAGTGGTTAATATAGATTGTAAATAGTTGGTGTCCCAGCACTGATCCCTGTGGCACCCCACCAGTTACTGGTTGCCAACCCGAGAGTGAACCATTTATCCTGACTCTCTGTTCTCTGTTAGTGACACAATCCTCTACCCATGCTAATATATTACCCCCAACCCCGTGAACTTTTATCTTGTGCAGTAACCTTTTATGTGGCACCTTGTCAAATGCCTTCTGGAAGTCCAAATACACCACATCCACTGGCTCCCCTTTATCCACCCTGTTCATTACATCCTCAAAGAATTCCAGCAAATTTGTCAAACATTTGTCATCCCTCTAGACCGGCCCTTCCTGCAACACAGCTTCCGTGGAGAGGCAAGGGCACGTGTGCTGCAGTCAAGCACCACAGTCCTCGAGGGGCGGGGGTGAATCAACAATAATCGGCATTTATATAGCACCTTCAGTGTAGTAAAAGGTCCCAAGACGCTTCACAGCAACGTTATTGGACAAAATTCCAACACCGAGCCGCAAAAGGAGCTATCAGGACAGGTGAGCAAAAGTTGGGTCAGAGATCGGTTTTATGGAGCCTCTTAAAAGAGGCGGAGAGGTTTAGGGAGGGAGTTCCAGAGCTTGGGGCCCAGGCAACAGAAGGCACGGCCACCGATGGTGGAGCGATTATAATCAGGGATGGTCAGGAGGGCAGAATTAGAGGGGCGCAGACATCTCGGGGGGTTGTAGGGGCTGGAGGGGGTTACAGAGATAGGGAGGGGTGCAGGGGCTGGAAGAGGTTACAGAGATAGGGAGGGGTGCAGGGGCTGGAGGAGGTTACAGAGATAGGGAGGGGTGCAGGGGCTGGAGGAGGTTACAGAGATAGGGAGGGGTGTAGGGGCTGGAGGAGGTTACAGAGATAGGGAGGGGTGCAGGGGCTAGAGGAGGTTACAGAGATAGGGAGGGGTGTAGGGGCTGGAGGGGGTTACAGAGATAAGGAGGGGTGTAGGGGCTGGAGGAGGTTACAGAGGTAGGGAGGGGTGCAGGGGCTGGAAGAGGTAACAGAGATCGGGAGGGGTGTAGGGGCTGCAAGAGGTTACAGAGATAGGGAGGGAGTGGAGGCGCGCGAGGCCCATGGAGGGCTTTGTAAATGAGGATGAGAATTTTAAAATCGAGACGTTGCTTAATCAGGAGTCAATGTAGGTCAGTGAGCACAGAGGGTGATGGGTGAGTGGGACTCGGTGTGAGTTAGGACACGGGGCAGCGAGCACAGGGGTGATGGGTGAGTGGGACTCGGTGCGAGTTAGGACACGGGGCAGTGAGCACAGGGGGTGATGGGCGAGTGGGACTCGGTGCGAGTTAGGACACGGGGCAGTGAGCACAGGGGGTGATGGGCGAGTGGGACTCGGTGCGAGTTAGGACACGGGGCAGCGAGCACAGTGGGTGATGGGTGAGTGGGACTCGGTGCGAGTTAGGACACGGGGCAGCGAGCACAGTGGGTGATGGGTGAGTGGGACTCGGTGCGAGTTAGGACACGGGGCAGTGAGCACAGGGGGTGATGGGTGAGTGGGACTCGGTGCGAGTTAGGACACGGGGCAGCGAGCACAGTGGGTGATGGGTGAGTGGGACTCGGTGCGAGTTAGGACACGGGGGGCAGTGAGCACAGGGGGGTGATGGGTGAGTGGGACTCAGTGCGAGTTAGGACACGGGGGGCAGTGAGCACAGGCGGGTGATGGGTGAGTGGGACTGGGTGCGAGTTAGGACACGGGGCAGTGAGCACAGGGGGTGATGGGTGAGCGGGACTCGGTGCGAGTTAGGACACGGGGCAGTGAGCACAGGGGGTGATGGGTGAGTGGGACTCAGTGCGAGTTAGGACACGGGGGGCAGTGAGCACAGGCGGGTGATGGGTGAGTGGGACTGGGTGCGAGTTAGGACACGGGGCAGTGAGCACAGGGGGTGATGGGTGAGCGGGACTCGGTGCGAGTTAGGACACGGGGCAGTGAGCACAGGGGGTGATGGGTGAGTGGGACTCGGTGCGAGTTAGGACACGGGGGCAGTGAGCACAGGGGGTGATGGGTGAGTGGGACACGGTGTGAGTTAGGACACGGGGGCAGTGAGCACAGGGGGTGATGGGTGAGTGGGACTCGGTGCGAGTTAGGACACGGGGCAGTGAGCACAGGGGGTGATGGGTGAGTGGGACTCGGTGTGAGTTAGGACACGGGTCAGTGAGCACAGGGGGTGATGGGTGAGTGGGACTGGGTGTGAGTTAGGACACGGGGCAGTGAGCACAGGGGGTGATGGGTGAGTGGGACTCGGTGTGAGTTAGGACACGGGGGCAGTGAGCACAGGGGGTGATGGGTGAGTGGGACTCGGTGTGAGTTAGGACACGGGGGCAGTGAGCACAGGGGGTGATGGGTGAGTGGGACTCGGTGATGTCAAAATAATGGTGAAATAATGGGGCTGCAG
>NW_027253987.1:0-10401 GCF_044704955.1 Pristiophorus japonicus
TAATGATTTGGCAGCTGATAACTGGGGGTCAGGAGATGCCCTTCAAGATGTGGTTAATTAGAAACCGTCAGACGATGTATGATGCTGTGTGCAGCCCCCGTGCCCCCTCTCCTCCCGTGGGCTGGGGGGGGCGACCCGAATCTCCCACTTACTCTGCACCACCTCGATGTTGTACGGGAGCTGCAGGCTCCCGCGGGAAGCCATGGCGCCCAGAAACGCGGCCACATCCGTCGCGCTGGCAAAGCAGTCGGAGAACGCCTGGTAACACTGCCGATTGTCAATCTCGAGGTACACGATCGACCTGGGCAACGGGAAATAAAGATCGAGCCTTTTTAACACCTCAACAACAACTTGAATTCATATAGCACCTTTAAGGCAGTGAAATGTCCCAAGGCGCTTTACAGGAGTGTTCGGAGTTAAAGACCTGACACCGAGCCGCATAGGCCGGAATTTAGCGCAGGTGACCAAAAGCTTCACTGGAGGCAGGTCAGAGAAGGTTCACTCGGTTGATTCCTGAGATGAGGGGGTTGTCTTATGAAGATAGGTTGAGCAGGTTGGGCCTACACTCATTGGAGTTTAGAAGAATGAGAGGTGATCTTATTCAAATGTATAAGATTGAGAGGCAGCTCAACAAGGTGGATGCAGGGAGACTGTTTCCCCTCCTGGGGGAATCTAGAACTAGGGGGCATCGTTTCAGAATAAGGGGCCGCCCATTGAAAACTGAGATGAGGAGGAATTTCTTCTCTCAGAGGGTTGTAAATCTGTGGAATTCTCTGCCCCAGAGAGCTGTGGAGGCTGGGACATTGCATATATTTAAGGTGGAGATAAACGGATTTTTGAGCGATAAGGGAGTGAAGGGTTATGGGGAGCGGGCGAGGAAGTGGAGCTGAGTCCATGATCGGATCAGCCATGATCTTATTGAATGGCGGAGCAGGCTCGAGGGGCCGAATGGCCGACTCCTGCTCCTATTTCTTATGTTACAGAATGGCAGGCAGTGACTAGTGGAGTGCCGCAAGGTTCTGTGCTGGGGCCCCAGCTGTTTACACTGTACATTAATGATTTAGACGAGGGGATTAAATGTAGTATCTCCAAATTTGCGGATGACACTAAGTTGGGTGGCAGTGTGAGCTGCGAGGAGGATGCTATTAGGCTGCAGAGTGACTTGGATAGGTTAGGTGAGTGGGCAAATGCATGGCAGATGAAGTATAATGTGGATAAATGTGAGGTTATCCACTTTGGTGGTAAAAACAGAGAGACAGACTATTATCTGAATGGTGACAGATTAGGAAAAGGGAAGGTGCAACGAGACCTGGGTGTCATGGTACATCAGTCATTGAAGGTTGGCATGCAGGTACAGCAGGCGGTTAAGAAAGCAAATGGCATGTTGGCCTTCATAGCGAGGGGAGTTGAATACAGGGGCAGGGAGGTGTTGCTACAGTTGTACAGGGCCTTGGTGAGGCCACACCTGGAGTATTGTGTACAGTTTTGGTCTCCTAACTTGAGGAAGGACATTCTTGCTATTGAGGGAGTGCAGCGAAGGTTCACCAGACTGATTCCCGGGATGGCGGGACTGACCTATCAAGAAAGATTGGATCAATTGGGCTTGTATTCACTGGAGTTCAGAAGAATGAGAGGGGACCTCATAGAAACGTTTAAAATTCTGACGGGTTTAGACAGGTTAGATGCAGAAAGAATGTTCCCAATGTTGGGGAAGTCCATAACCAGGGGTCACAGTCTGAGGATAAGGGGTAAGCCATTTAGGACCGAGATGAGGAGAAACTTCTTCACCCAGAGAGTGGTGAACCTGTGGAATTCTCTACCACAGAAAGTAGTTGAGGCCAATTCACTAAATATATTCAAAAGGGAGTTAGATGAAGTCCTTACTACTCGGGGGATCAAGGGTTATGGCGAGAAAGCAGGAAGGGGGTACTGAAGTTTCATGTTCAGCCATGAACTCATTGAATGGCGGTGCAGGCTAGAAGGGCTGAATGGCCTGCTCCTGCACCTATTTTCTATGTTTCTATGTTTCTATGTTCTTATGAAACGTCTCAAGGCGTTTCACAGGAGTATTATGTGATAAACATTTGACATCAAGTCACATGAGTAGAAATTAGTGCAGGTGACCTGGTCGGTTTTAAGGAGCGTCTTGAAGGAGGAAAGAGAGGTAGAGAGGCGGAGAGGTTTAGGGAGGGAGTTCCAGAGCTTGGGGCCCAGTCAACAGGAGGCACGGCCACCGATGGTGGAGCGATTATAATCAGGGATGCTCAGGAGGGCAGAATTAGAGGAGTGCAGACATCTCGGGGGATTGTGGGGTTGGAGGAGATTACAGAGATAGGGAGGGGCGAGGGCCATGGAGGGGATTTAAACACAAGGATGAGAATTTTGAAATTGAGGAGTTGCTTAACTGGGAGCCAATGTAGGTCAGGTCAGCGAGCACAGGGGGTGATGGGTGAGCAGGACTGGGTGCGAGTTAGGACACAGGCGGACAAGTTTTGGATCACCTCTAGTTTACGTAAAGTAGGCCAGCGGGAGTGCGTAGGAAAAGACAAGTCCCAAAGCGCTTCACGACCAATGAAGTACTTTTTGAAGTGTAGTCACTGCTGTAATATGGGAAATACAGCAGCCAATTTGCGCACAGCAAGCTCCCACAAACAGCAATGTGATAATGACCGGATAATCTATTTCCAGTGATGTTGATTGAGGGATAAATATTGGCCCCAGGACACTTCGGATAACTCCCCTGCTCTTCTTCTACTAGTGGACGTGGGATATTTTACATGCACCTGAGAGAGCAGACTGGACATCGGTTTAATGTCTCATCCAGAAGACGGCACCAATGACAGTGCGGCGCTCCCTCAGTACTGCCCCTCTGACAGTGTGGCACTCCCTCAGTACTGCCCCTCCGACAGTGCGGCGCTCCCTCAGTACTGCCCTCTGACAGTGCGGCGCTCCCTCAGCACTGTCCCTCCGACAGTGCGGCGCTCCCTCAGTACTGCCCCTCCGACAGTGCGGCGCTCCCTCAGTACTGCCCCTCCCACAGTGCGGCGCTCCCTCAGTACTGCCCCCTGACAGTGCGGCACTCCCTCAGTACTGCCCCTCCGACAGTGCGGCGCTCCCTCAGCACTTACCCTTTGACCTCCTGCTCCTCCTGCTCCCTGCGGACCCTGGGGTTGACGGCAGTGTACAGAGAACGTGTGACCCCACTGAAGGCCTCAGACGCCAGGCCGCCGAGACCCCCCACCGAGCGTTTGACGTGATGTTTGTGCAGCTCGTCCTCGTTGCCGAAGTAAGGGTAGACCATGTCATCGCCCTGGGGATGGCGCTTGAAGCGCACGTTGGTGTGCAGGACGCGGCTAAGCTCGCGCAGGAAGCCCACCGAGTCGTTGCGCAGCTGCTCCGGGGGCACCAGGACGATCAGCACCAGCGTGCCATCCGCCAGCTTCTGCGGCCTGTCGCGGGCGCAGTCCAGCCCGTCCCACTCGCACTCCATGTTGTTACAGCCCTGGTCACAGTGCCCATCGCCATAGTGATCCCTGCAGTACTGGTCATACAAGGGGCTGTGGGGGGGGGGAAAGGGTGAGAGGGGCCAGGGACACAACGTGTATCATCAAACCCCACCCCCACCCCCATCCCGCCATCTCTCACCCCCCTCCCCCGCTGCACAAGCTCCCCCTCCCCCCATGCCTTCGCTCCCCCCCGCCCCCAGTCTCTCACTCTCTGTTTCTCTCCCTTTTTCTTTCTCTCTCTTTCATTCTCTTTCTCCCTTCCTTATTCTTTCTTTCTTTCACAGCGGCCTTGCAGCCTCCCGACCCTGGGGAATGATTGCTCCCCTTCCCCCCCCACCCCACACTCACTTGCACTGCACCCCCCCCCCCTCGCCCTAGCCCCCCGTGCCCCCCCCCGCACTCACTTGCACTGCCCCCCCCCCCCTCGCCCTAGCCCCCCGTGCCCCCCCCCCGCACTCACTTGCACTGCCCCCCCCCCCACACTCACTTGCACTGCCCCCCCCCCGTGCCCCCCCCCTCGCCCTAGCCCCCCGTGCCCCCCCCTCGCCCTAGCCCCCCGTGCCCCCCCCCTCGCCCTAGCCCCCCGTGCCCCCCCCTCGCCCCCCCCCCCGTGCCCCCCCCTCGCCCTAGCCCCCCGTGCCCCCCCCTCGCCCTAGCCCCCCGTGCCCCCCCCCCTCGCCCTAGCCCCCCGTGCCCCCCCCTCGCCCTAGCCCCCCATCCCCCCCCCCTCGCCCTAGCCCCCCGTGCCCCCCCCCCTCGCCCTAGCCCCCCGTGCCCCCCCCCCCGCACTCACTTGCACTGGGACTCCACGCTCTGACAGTCGAAGCCATCGTACAGACAGCGGGCCGTGTTGCAGTGCCCGTCACACTTGCCGTCCCCGAAGTAGCGCCAGCACTGCAGCGCCTGCGAGCAGTTCTTCCAGGGGTCGTCGAAGTTGAGCGAGCAGTCGCCGCCGTCCCAGTCGCAGGCGTGGGTGTTGCAGCGCGCCTCGCACAGGCGGTTGGCGGCCAGGTGGGCGCACTGCGGGTTCTCACAGCCCAGCTCCACGTTGGGGGGCAGGGTGATGTCACGCCCCGGGCCCCCGCCGAACTCGTAGTCCAGGATGAAGCACTGCAGCCCGTTGAAGAGCGGCGGGCAGCGGCAGCGGTAGAAGGGCTCGGCGGGCGCGCGCTCGCACGTGCCCCCGTTGTAGCAGGGGGCTGACTCGCAGGGGCTGTCAGCGGCCGAGCGGCAATCTGGGCCCCCCCTCCCTGGGGGGCAGGCGCAGTGTGGCGGACCCCCGGGGCTCGGCACACACGTCCCGCCGTTCCGGCAGCGCAGGTTCCCACAGGCGCTGGCGTGGTTCTCGCAGGTCGCGCCCTCGTAACCCTGCGGGGAGAGAGAGAGAGAGACGGGGGCGTTACCATTAGCGGGGCAATAACTTGCTTCCTGAGCTCATTGCTCCAGAATTCACAGCAACACGTCGCTATTCAGAACCAGTTGGTTTATTAACAAAGGTTTAACAATCACACGACACATTACCAGTTCATCCACCAGGCTCACAGCCACCTGCCCCATCGTGGATCCCCCGAACCCAACTGGCCGGGGTTTTATTGAGTCTTGTGAACATCACGTGACCGGCTAAGCCACTCACAATGCAACAGCTCTGCAACTATTTTTGGTAGAACATTTAAATCAAGCACCCCCTTTTGCCAAGGGCACTAGAACCCACAAATTTCCAAATAAAAACTTTAACGGAAAGTTAGATCAAATAAAAAAATGTGGTTGCCGGGGGGGTAATGATGTACTTCAGTCCCTCCGGGGCCCACCACTCGCAGAAGGCCGCGAGCGTACCGGTGGATTAACAGCTCTACCAACCTGTGAGCACCCTCACTGGGGCAAACATTGCAGGGAGCGGGGAGGGGGGTAAACAACAACAACTTGTGTCATTATCAGCAAGTGTCAGCTGTGGCTCAGTGGGTAGCACCCTCGCCTCTGAGTCAGAAGGTTGTGGGTTCAAGTCCCACTCCAGGTACTTCAGCACAAGAAATCCAGGCTGACACTCCCAGTGCAGTGCTGAGGGAGCGCTGCACTATCGGAGGGGCAGTACTGAGGGAGTGCCGCACTGTCGGAGGGACAGTACTGAGGGAGAGCTGCACTGTCGGAGGGGCAGTACTGAGGGAGTGCCGCACTGTCGGAGGGACAGTACTGAGGGAGCGTCGGAGGGGCAGTACTGAGGGAGAGCTGCACTGTCGGAGGGGCAGTACTGAGGGAGTGCCGCACTGTCGGAGGGGCAATACTGAGGGAGTGCTGCACTGTCGGAGGGGCAGTACTGAGGGAGTGCCGCACTGTCGGAGGGGCAATACTGAGGGAGTGCTGCACTGTCGGAGGGGCAGTACTGAGGGAGTGCTGGAGCGTTGCACTGAGGGAGTGCCGCACTGTCGGAGGGGCAATACTGAGGGAGTGCTGCACTGTCGGAGGGGCAGTACTGAGGGAGTGCTGGAGCGTTGCACTGTCGGAGGGGCAGTACTGAGGGAGTGCTGCACTGTCGGAGGTGCCGTCTTTCAGATGAGACATTAAACCGAGGCCCTGTCTGCTCTCTCAGATGGACGTAAAAGATCCCACGGCACTATTTCTAAGAAGAGCATGGGAGTTATCCCCAGTGTCCTGGGCCAATATTTATCCCTCAATCAACATAACAAAAACAGATTATCTGGTCATTATCACATTGCTGTGTGTGGGAGCTTGCTGTGCGCAAATTGGCTGCCGCGTTTCCCACATTACAACAGGGACTACATTCCAAAAGTACTTCATTGGCTGTAAAGTGCTTTGAGACGCCTGGTCATCGTGTATGGTGCTATATAAATGCAAGTCTGTCTTTCTTTCTTGTATTTATATTGCGCCTTTAATATAGTGAAGCTTCACAGGAGCGTTATGAGATAAAACAATTTGACACCGAGCCACATAAGGAGAAATTAGCACAGATGGTCAAAGAGGGAGGTTTTAAGGAGCGTCTTCAAGGAGGAGAGAGAGGTAGAGAGGTTTAGGGAGGGAGTTTCAGAGCTTGGGGCCCAGGCAACAGAAGGCACGGCCACCGATGGTGGAGTGATTATAATCAGGGATGCTCAAGTGGGCAGAATTAGAGTAGTGCAGACATCTCGGGGGGTTGTGGGGCTGGAGGAGATTACAGAGATAGGGAGGGGCGAGGGCCATGGAGGGATTTATAAACAAGGATGAGAATTTTGAAATCGAGGCTTTGCTTAACCGGGAGCCAATGTAGGTCAGCGAGCACAGGGGGTGATGGGTGAGCGGGACCTGGTGTGAGTTAGGACACAGGCGGACAAGTTTTGGATCACCTCTAGTTTACGTAGGGTAGAATGTGGGAGGCCAGGAGTGCGTTGGAATAGTCAAGTCTAGAGGTAACTAAGGCACAGGTGAGGGCTTCAGCAGCGGATGAGCTGAGGCAAGGGTGGCGACGGGCGATGTTACAGCGGTGGAAATAGGCGGTCTTAGTTATGCTGCGAATATGTGGTCTAAAGCTAATTTCAGGGTCAAATATGACAGCAAGGTTGTGAAGAGTCTGGTTCAGCCTCAGACAGGAGTCGGTGGCTAGGGAACAGAGTTTGTGGTGGGGACCGAAAACAATATCTGCTCATCCAGAACTGGATGTGGGACAAGCAGTCTGACAATTGAGAGACTGAGGAGGGGTGGAGAGATGTGGGGGGTGAGGTAGAGCTGGGTGTCAGCAGCGTACATGTGGCAACATGTAGATGGGGAATAGGAGGGGGCCAAGGATAGATCCTGGGGGGACACCAGGGGTAACGATGCGGGGGGGTGGGGGGGGAAGAGAAGCCGTTGCAGGAGATTCTCTGACTACGATTCGATGGATAAGAATGGAACCAGGTGCGTGCAGTCCCACCCAGCTGGACGGTTTGAGGCGCAGTTCCTTTGCCGTGAAGCACTCACCGGAGGGCAGCTACAGATGAATCCGTGAGCCGTGTTTCCAGCAACGGCGCATTTCCCGCCATTGCGGCATGGTCGGCTCTTGCAGCCGTCGAACACTCGGTCACACCGGAGCCCTGGGACGAGAGGAGAGAGTCAGACACCGTCTCGCACAGCCACAGGAGGCCCATTCAGCCCCTCGAGCCTGTTGCACAGGAACAGGAGGAGGCCATTCAGCCCCTCGAGCCTGTTACACAGGAACAGGAGGAGGCCATTCAGCCCCTCGAGCCTGTTACACAGGAACAGGAGGAGGCCCATTCAGCCCCTCGAGCCTGTTACACAGGAACAGGAGGAGGCCCATTCAGCCCCTCGAGCCTGTTACACAGGAACAGGAGGAGGCCATTCAGCCCCTCGAGCCTGTTACACAGGAACAGGAGGAGGCCATTCAGCCCCTCGAGCCTGTTACACAGGAACAGGAGGAGGCCCATTCAGCCCCTCGAGCCTGTTACACAGGAACAGGAGGAGGCCCATTCAGCCCCTCGAGCCTGTTACACAGGAACAGGAGGGGGCCCATTCAGCCCCTCGAGCCTGTTACACAGGAACAGGAGGAGGCCATTCAGCCCCTCGAGCCTGTTACACAGGAACAGGAGGAGGCCCATTCAGCACCTCGAGCATGTTACACAGGAACATGAGGAGGCCATTCAGCCCCTCGAGCCTGTTACACAGGAACAGGAGGAGGCCATTCAGCCCCTCGAGCCTGTTACACAGGAACAGGAGGAGGCCATTCAGCCCCTCGAGCCTGTTACACTAGTCAATGAGACCACGGCTGATCTGTGACCTAACCCCATCTCTCCGCCTTTGCCCATCTCCCCCAATACCTTTGGTTAACAAGCTTTGATCTGAAATTTAAAATTAACAACTGACCCAGCATTAACTACCGTTTGTGGGAGAGAGTTCCAAACCTCTCCCATCCTTTGTGCATAGAAGTGTTTCCTAATTTCACTCCTGAAATGTCTGGCTCCAATTTTTGGACGGTGTCCCCTGGTCCTAGAATCCTCAACCAGCAGGAACAGTTTCTCGCGACCCAATCTGTTCCCCTCAATATCCTATAAACTTCGATCAGATCACCCCTTAACCCTCTAAATTCCAGGGAATACAACCCTAGTTTGTGTAATCTCTCCTCGTAACTTGACCCTTGGAGTCCGGGTATCAGTCTCTCCCTCCACGCTGCTCTCCCTCCAAGGTCAATCGTACCAGACATTTCAACCGTCCGCGCCCGATCGCAGGCCCATGGCTCCCCTCCCCCCACCCACCACCCTCCTGCTCCCCTCCCCCCCCACTGCCCCTCCCCTCCCCCCCCTCACCGGTGTAGCCGGGCCGACACTCGCAGCGGAAGGCGTTGACCAGTTGGACGCAGTTCTGTGTCCCGCGCCCATCGCACGGGTTGGACAGACACTCGTTGACGTCGCCCTCGCAGTGCTCGCCCACAAACCCCGCGGGGCACACGCAGCTATAGCTCCCGACACGGTCCACACACCGGCCACGGTTAAAGCACCGAGGCTCCTGCGTCAGAGAGTCGACAAACGGGTTACAGTCGTCCAGGTTCATCTCACAGTGCACGCCTGGGGGCGGGGGAGAGAGGGGTGGGGGGGGCGGGGGGAGAGAGGGGTGGGGGGGGGGGGGAAAGAGAGAGAGATGGCGTCAGTAAATGGGATAACCACCTGAACGTGCAGCGTCAGTCTGGGTTTGGCCGCCGGTAGATGCACAAACTTGGCCGTGTATAGGTGGGAACGGCAATGCAGCTTTCCCCCCCCACACCCCCAGCCCCCTCCCCCCACACCCCCAGCCCCCACACCCCCAGCCCCCTCCCCCCACACTCCCAGCCCCCTCCCCCCACACCCCCCGCCTCCCCCTCCCCCCACACCACCAGCCTCCCCCTCCCCCACACCCCCCTCCCCCCACACCACCAGCCTCCCCCTCCGCCCACACCCCCAGCCTCCCCCTCCCCCACACCCCCCTCCCCCCACACCACCAGCCTCCCCCTCCGCCCACACCCCCAGCCTCCCCTCCCCCACACCCCCCCCACACCCCCAGCCCCCTCCCCCACACCCTCCCCCTCTCCCCCACACCCCCAGCCTCCCCCTCTCCCCACCCCAGCCTCCCCTCTCCCCACACCCCCAGCCTCCCCCACACCCCCAGCCCCCCCTCCACCCACACACCCAGCCTTCCCCCCCGCGCCCCCTCCCCCCACACCTCTAGCCACCCCACCCCCCCCAGCCCCCTTCCCCCACACCCCCAGCCTCCCCCTCCCCCCACAACCCCAGCCTCCCCCTCCCCCCACACCCCAGCCTCCCCCCACACCCCCAGCCTCCACTCCCCCCACACCCCCAGCCTCCCCCCACCTCCCCTACCTTGCGTTCCCCGGGGGCAGGAGCACTTGTAGGTGTTGATGAGGTCAATGCAGGTCCCGCCATTCTCACAGGGCTGTGACAGACACTCGATAATCTCCTCCGAGCAGTTGATTCCATGATAGCCAGCGACGCACTGCCATCGGCCCATCGGGGAGGGGGAAAGAGAAACAGTTCAACAACCCATCGCACAGCAGCAACGGACCCAACACTCCCCGCATTTATATAGCGCCTTTCACCACCTCAGCACGTCCCAAAGTGCTTCACAGCCAATGAAGTGTAGTCACTTGTAACGTAACATTGACCCCCTGACCCCTCCCACTGACCCTTGACAATGACCCCTGGCACAGACCCCTCCCACTGACCCCCTCCCACCAACCCTTCCCATTGACCCCTGACACCAACCTCTGACCCCTCCCACCAACCCATCCCATTGACCCCTGACCCCTCCCACTGTCCGCTCATTGACCCCCCCCCCCCCCACCGACCCCTTCCTTCCACTGTCCCCTCACTGACACCTCCCACCGACCCCCTCGACCTCTCACCTTGCAGGAGTAGCCGCCCAG